>NC_081407.1:628754615-628854615 GCF_030272615.1 Cryptomeria japonica | reverse complement strand
TCTACAATAACAAATAAATCATGAATGGAATGATATATGGTTGGGTCTATGATGTTGTAAACTATCTAAACTCACTTTAAAGAAATGGAGAAAATGTCCTAAACATAGGCAAAAAGGTAGACAAACGTAAATGACTCATTTTTATGTTGAGTATTACCATTTAGTCTTAATTTCAATAATATCTAAGCACTATGTTTAAGTCTTTGTAGGCATCATAAAAAAGTTATAATGACAATAAACCTTTGACATTTAGAGCTCAAGATGGACGATTTCTTGACCAATAAGGACAAGAAATAAAGACACTAAATAGAGTTAAGCTGCCGCATGGGAACATGAGATTACTATAGGAGTGAGATGGTATGTTGATAATATCCATATCATTAATCATTAGTAACTTAAAAGAGAGAAGATCTAGTATTGGATACTACATCAAGACTAATCACGACACTTTGACTACTATGAAAAATGAAAACTAAAAGAAAACTAATAACCAAAAAGAAGAATCTAATCTTTTTAACAAAATAAAGTGGATGGATATAAAATCATACTACTACTAGAATCCAAATAAGATGAAGCCCGTAAATTAAAAAAATAGAAATAATTAAGCCACTAAACAGATAGAATAATAACAGAGCGGAAAGAGAGGAAAGAGGAGGATCTTGATCAATAGAAAAGCTTTATAAGTTCATAAAGTGTAGTTACAGTCATATTCAAAATGGTCTTTTCCCTAACGTGAAAAAGACCTCCACCGTAGACAAAACTGCAGAAATCACAAAGAATATCCATCAATAGATGTTATAAGGTTTAAGTGTACATCACGTTCAAATAGGCTTGGTATAAGCAGCCTCTATGTTCTACTGCCACCCTGTATCGTAAGAGATTTTCGACAACTTTCAGATTTGACATTTACTTTTGAAAGCTCAAATAAGTTCGATCACAAGGACACGTGTAAGGCTATAAATGTAGCATGTAAATATCTGAAAGCTACTCATGGTCCCTAGAAAACATGCTTTAGAAAAGAAAGGAGTATGCTTTTCAAAAAGAAGTTCAGAAATGGAAAGTCGTGCTAATATTGTGTTGAAAAGCGTGCAAATTACAATTTATACATGTTTAAAAAGATTTTCACATCGAATTGAGCAATGCAAAAAGTCAAAAACTTAGAAAAAACAAATCCCTATGGAGTATGGAAAGACACTAAATCTAGAAATCAATGCAAAACAATGACACCCATGTGCCTTTGAAATGGCGTGGTTGCATCCCATTATTAAGTCTAGTGACATAATGTATCCACAAGTGTCCTAGGGTTAGCTAAACATTTAGCTATACTAGCGCTTGCACCTAATCAAATGTGCAATGGATTCGATAGTCATATATGTTTGAATATGTTTGTTGTATAAAATAAAATCTACGGTTGTTGTTATTGTGGATGGTTTGTTAACAAAATGAATAAGAATAAATTAATGGATTATATGTCTTCAAAATAGTTGACAACAATTTGTACATTTAATAGAATCCAAAAAAATTATTATATTAATATTTTTAATAATCATGTGATTTCATGTGACGACAAATGCCTCCTTTAAGAAAAATAATTGAGAATTAAATAAATCTGTAAAGATTAAAAGGTCCGATCTGGAGCCCTTTGCTAAGTATGCTTTTATGGATGGGTTACATACCTATAATAGAAAAATTTGAACAAATATCATTACAGAGATATGCAAGAATATAACCAGTATCTAGTTCTGGTGTATAGCTTTTTTTTATCTTAGAGAGATAGTTGTTGTAGTCTTGCTTCTTCTTTCTTCCCGATGATTGTATATGGACTATTTTGCATTTTAGAGTATCTCTTGAAGGAGAATGCAGGTTCAATACGAAGACCATCTAATGATTTAACTCTAGATATGGCTGTGAATGTCAAGCCTTGACTTTCAGTTGTTCCAATATCAATCATTGTCTTTTGGAGTGTTAAACCCTAAGATTTGTGGACTGTAATAGCCCATGCCATCATAAGCGGGACTTGCCTTCTGTTACCCAATGATATAGGTGTTATTGGTACAACTTTTCGATCAGTGGGATTCCACGATGGCCCAATGTAGTTATCAATTCTTGTTATAACATATGCTGGAATATGTGGTGGCTTGGACCCATATTCATACACAATGTTGACTACTTCACCAAGAACTTCATTTACGAAGCTTGCATTGGTCCATATGTTTGTTGTTAGCACAATTTGTTGCCCTTTGCATAGAAGGACTTATTTTTCGAGTTGTTCATCTTCAGATTCAATAGTTGGTTTACTTCAAATGTTTGTCGCATTGCTAATTGCAATTGGATGATTCAAAAATTTTAACATCCTTTTGTTATGGGACCTTACCAAGTCATTTGTACTTTATGTTCTATTTTTAATAAGGGGTGCATATGACGTATTTTAAAATACAATATAGTTTAAAAACTATCTTTCAATATTACTTTTTAATATCACATAACATGAAACTTAACCTTTTAATTAGTAGATATTACAAAGAATCTAATTATAAAGAATATGTTATCTTTAAAGATGAGACGAATGTAATTAGCTTTAATGATAAAAGTAACCTAATAGTTTTCAAACTATTGTTACATTTGCATCTTGCATAAGCCCTTTTTATTACCTAATGTTCCATTGACATATTAAAATCTTTATTTAGATTGTATTTGATTTTATAATTTTTACTATTTTTAAAATTATTCTAAACTTTATATTTTTTAGTTTAATATCTACGTATTTTTATATCTATGTCTACATAAGCCTTTTTTATTACCTAATATTTCTGTTACCTACTATTGCATTGATATACTATATTTTTTATTTAAATTTTATTCGATTTCATAATTTATACTATTTTTACAATTATTTAGATCTCTTCCTGCATGTCTTGATGGCTGCCTAAATGCATTGTGTGACCACATGTATCTTCCTCAACGCCATTTGGACACACGAACCATTTTCCCATAGAGGCAGATCGAATTCTTGTTCTGAAAAACCCCTATCCCTAATCATCTCATTCCATTTATTTGGAATTAGCTAACAGTAAACTACAGGGACTCACGTTTAAAAAATTACCATTTTTCTATATCTATCCAAAATGCTGGATGCAATAACCACTATTATACAAGTAGTAGTTCGATTTCAGAATGCTATGGATGGAATAAGCTTCTTTCCTAATATGGAATTTTGATGTTATTTTGTTTTTTTAATATAATTAATTAATCAATACATCATTTAAAATATTATTACTGAAGATCCATTTATTTATTTTATCGACTCAAATGGTTAACAACTGATGAAATTTGAATTATATTTTAAGAATATAGAGAAACAATTTTAGTAAGTGTAGGAAATGGATTTTGCAAGCAAGCCCTCAAAATCTTTGTATAAATGAAGCACTCTGAAACACACATTAACATTGTAAGCTTTGTTTATGTGCTTGTTAGGAGATGATTTGCAGCAAAATATATTTGCTGAAATGGCTTTAGAAACTTTCAAACAAATGTAATTTGCAAGTATAAAACCAAATTTGTTGCCAGTATCCTCCATGCCTATGCAGAAATGGGAGCTCTGGAATACAAATGAAATGAAATGGTTGTAGATGTGCACAGTGCAATATAATCTACAGAACAATGACGGTCTGCCTTGAAATACTTGAAGAGGTGGTTGCTGGTGAAAAAGAGCTCGAATGGTTCTGGCAAGGTAGGGTTCAATCTTTACATGGCCATGGCCATGCCTTACTGTGATATCTCCAGTTGAAACGCAGTCCATTGTTTTATTCTTTTTGCATACGCACATTTGTCCGTCTGAGCATGACGATAATATAGTTTTGTTTTTTTCAACTCTTGTACAGCTCTTTCCATGTGGGAAACTTTGAACAGCGTAGCAATTGTGATGGTAGGATTAAAAGAACTTTCCAAAAATCAATACAAATTGAGATTTTGTCTGATTTTAATCAAGCTTTCTCATGTTCAGGTGTGCGAGAGAGAACAAGGTCCTTGCAGTGAGATCTACAAATGGTAATGCAAGAGGGTCTTCTGGAGGAAAAGTTTTGCATCTGTTACTGGTTTGAAGATTTGGCGTAATAGATTAATTTGATTGTGATGGAAGTTACATAGGTAGGAGAGAGTATCCAGTAGTTGAGCGCATATTTCAATTATTTCTCGGATGGTAAAATCAATTTTTAGCAAGTAGCTTAACCTGGAGTACACAACCCTTGTGATTTAGTGACTTCCTCAAGGTGTTTCCAAACATTCCCACTTCATGATAGTTACTAAAGTATAAAGAATCTAGAAAATTAGAAAGAAGTACAACAAATTGTCCCAAAGAAATCTAGGTTTGCATACTTGGCCTAGACCCACATGTTTGACCCATAAAGAGTTGATATATTGTGCTTTGCATTAAATGCACACCATTAAAAGATAAAATACAAATCAAAATTTAATGGTAAAATGCATATTAAAATTATCTACAATCAATAGGTAAATAACAACAATAAAGAAGAATTATAGAAAAAATTACTTCAAACTAAATTAATAGCTACTTAAGGAAACATAGGGAGAAACCAAATATATAGTTGCGAAGTATGTGGAACCAACTTTCTAATGCCTTTTTTTTTGGTAAGAAATTGATACCGTATTTCCTATTCATTTCTCTCATAAAATATGTATTAGTTTCACGTCTTTAAAATTTTTAGATTACTATTAGGGTTGAGTTGTTCGTGAGTGATGTACACATTATTATATGGATCTATTTCATGACCATATGTATGATGACATGGAAATTATGATAGTGCCATGAGAGGCTTAAGGTCACATTTATATAATCAATATATTATCCTCTTGTTTGGAGATCATGGTGTTAACTAGGAGTTTCTAGCATTGAAATCATATTCTTTATTTATATGAGGGTCATTAACTATAAAAAAGCGGGTGATCTTTTTATTGGTATATGTATTGCTTAAGATCAATTTAAGTGGGAGCATTAGTAATGATGTGGATTTGAGAGTTTGTGATGAACTTTCTTCTATAGTTTTCATTGATGTTATGAGGATCTCCTAATACATACCTATCGTGTGTTATGCATGTTCAATTATATCTTTAGTTCTATTGAAACATAATTCTTATATTTATTTTTTAAAATTTGTATCTTTAGTTCTATTGAAACATAATTCTTATATTTATCTTTTAAAATTTGTAGATAGTGTTAGCACTCTCAAATTTTGAGGCACATAACTATATCCCTGCAAAAGACCTTGCAACATGCCTTAGGTATTGATTTTTAAATGACTGAATGCTTCTTTTGGCGGGTCTTCTTTTTGCATAGTGGTCGCCTTTTCTGTTCACCTTTGGTTTAAGATTCTTTTCTCGAAGGTTTCCTTATCATTCGCAATCGACCCCATTCCTTGGCGTTTCCATCCTGGCTTGTATTTATGAACCGCAGTAACCTTAGGTGTGTTGTGCCCCGAATGTTTTAAAGTCATGATCCTAATGTTTCCCCTCCTCATGATGTGATAGCGACAGCGACATGATTTAAATGCACGTGCCTTAGGTTGTTTCTAAGTTGGCCTTTGCTTCAATGGTTTTCGGCACGCGTTGAAACGATTTGCACACCTTGCTAAGGCTCTGAGTCCTATCTAATGTGGCAGTTTGGCCTCATTTAGCAAGGTAACTCAGGGTAACTCAGGACTCGGTGAAATAAGTAAAGACATTTCCCCGAGCTCTAAATGATGTTATCAGCCATGAAGACTCCAGCCGTGTAGCTTGAGTGCTCGACGGACTGTTGCAAAGCCTTTTTCGAGTCCCAAGATCGGTTGATGTACTCGAGAGGTCGGTGAAAGTTATTATTGTGCCTTGACAAGCATCCGAGGAAGACGTTAGAGAAGTGATGTGAAGATTAACTCGACACTCGCTGAGAGGGTTTCCCTCTCCCGGCTGAGTTCTCGAGTGAATAGTAGACAAAGTCCCCTATCTGTAGATGAGAAGATTCTGACACGATAGCTTGAGACTTGTTAAGGGGTCGTGTCTCAATTGGCTAGCTCAGTGAGAATGTATAGGGCAATGAATAATCGGAAATTAATGTGGAATTATCACCTAATGAAAGGTCTCGGATTGATGATGAGCTAAGATCATTAGTCCTGTCGCCAAAAAGATCCAAGAGTACCCCAATAAATCTTCAAAAAAGCCTAAGGAAACAGGTGTGAAAGATTTCAGCATCGGTGAGCCATGCATCTATAACGTTTATATTTATCCAAACCACTTGATTGCATAGATACCATGAACCCATATCATCTATGTTAAAATCAAAACTTTAGACTACATATAGACATCATGCAACTGTGTCATCCCATGTGTCATCCCATCATGCATCTACTAGCTCTTGTGCTTCTCATACCCATCTCATGCTTTCCATCCTTATCAATTTTTTTATGATTTTTCATCATTGCCAATCCATTCCTCCATCACTCGAATTCACATCTTCTCACTCTTTTGTTAATTAATAGTTTCATCTATTTTGAGAGTACACCCATTTTATTCCAACTCATTTATCCTCTCAAGCGGATATCGCACCATCAAATTCAATCCCAATTCTAAGCTTATCCAAGCATTGAAGATTCTTTTGAGTCCAATTTTAATCAATTAAATTAGTCAATCATCGAATTAATTTTGAGATATATCGTTCCCACATCAACAAAGTTATCAATATATCGAATCAATTTGTCAATCTTTGACACTTGGGATATCATCTATCATTAATCTCATTCTACCAAGTGTTTATATATACTTTGTTTGAAAATATGCTACTTTTTTAGTCATGAAACCATTTCAAAGAGAGATAAAATGTAGGTATCTTGAATCTGCACATGCTTCTTTTTATCAATTTCCTACAAATTAATTAAATAAATCATTGGTTAACTAATTTAGTTTACCTCTAGAATAGCTATAAATATGTGACATATTTATTAATTTTACCAACCTAACCAATCAATCACAAGGACATGGGGATCCATTACTCATCATGCTTAGATGTTATCAAATTTAGTAGCATCCAAGTACAAAGCATCAACATCTCAATCCCTTAATTTTGGACTACATTAAAAAAGTTATTGGAGGTATGGTGCCATTTTTTGTTGTATTTGCAATGTTATTTTACTTAAATTTATTCTCTAACTTGAGTGTGCAAAGTTGAGCATAGGAATGGGCCTAGCAGATTCCTAGGATGAGCTTAGCCGAGTGAGTGCTTCTTATACTCTTTTTTTCTGTTGTGGCTCCACCATCATCAGATAGGGATAGTTATGTCATGGTTGTTCTAGGTGTGATTCTGCATCTCTCCAATTTAATTCAAATTTGACATTATTAATTAACATCAATGATTTCAAGGATTAGGTGTGAGAATTAATTTCTATAAGTTAGGTATATAAAAATACTATTTTCATACATTTTATTAATATTAATATCGTGGTATCATATTTAATGATATGGGCCTTCAACCTAACATGCAAACAACAAATTTATCAAATAAAAAATTCCAAAATTTGAGAATCATTCCAAATCACTACCTATAATTTTTGACACCTCTTATGAATGTTGATATTATGACATTCAATTTCTTTTTTCTTTTCTTTGTTCCCTCTTTTCATGTGCCTCTTCACTTTATTATCATTGCAACCTATTTATGGAGCTAAATTTGCAATCAAACTCTTATTTCACTTCTCATCTTAATGATGGATCACTAAAAGTGATTTAAAACATCAATGCAAAAAGAATTACTTAATTGAATCCAAAAACACTTATCAAACAAAAACCTTATCAAACAAACTACTATAAAAGTTTGAAAATCATTCTAAATCTACAATTTTTAGTAGGGTTGATAACAACTAGAGCTAGAAGCTTTTTATATTAAGCATTGGACACATTATTAAGAGAAGAACTTAAGCAAAAGGTCATAGATAAGAAATACAATAAAGAGTTTGTCTTAATTTCAAAAGCATGTAATTAAGAAAAGAATTGATAGAGATGATTTTAAACCACACTCATCTCCATGGTCACATGAATATCTTCCCTTAAACTTGCACATAATTTTTGAGTTGAAATGTAATATTTGATTTCAATTTCATGGTGGCTTTAGTAGTTGACAATCAATCATGAAACTAAGTTATATATTTTTAAAAGAATAATCTACTACCCAAAGCCTATGAATGGAATAGTGAATAGGATAGGCATTATTATGTTGATTACTAAAGTTTAGAAAAGGAGAAGGATTAGATCCCTATTACCTAAAATTTAATTATTCAAATTGGTAAAAATACTTTTCTTTAATGATCTGAATTAATAATAAGTTGTGTTGATTGATTTTTTTATTCATTCTCATTATTAACATCCTTTAAGATGCTTATTCTAGTTAGAGATTATCCATGGCCCTTTCACTTTAATTTATCTAAGATTTTCTATAACATAATTAGCTTCAATTATGTAGTTTCAATAACTATAAAAAAAGACATTTTTTTAATTAATTAAAAATTAATTTTGACATCTAATTAATATAAGTTAAAAATATTTTTAAAAAGATTTGTCGTAGAATTTAAGTAATAAAAATTATTTAAATAAGATCAATTTGAATGCAAAACAAGTGGGTGGTGATGTAGAAATTTTAGAATGTTATAAAAAATTATGGATTAAATTTGATTAGGTGTGCAAAATGGTCACATATATTTATTAAGCAAGTTATCTCAAAATATCATATATATAAAAGAGCTTGAAACCATTTACAAAATAATTTTCTCTTTTAATACATCAAAACTAAATTAATAGAAAGAATTATTATATTCTAAACTATTCAAAGCCCTAATTCCTTAGAAAATGGCCAAGTGTTGGACTAATAGTGGCTATACAAAAAAGTTAAAACTCTAAATTCATCCTTAGATGCCACCAAAACTTATTCCTTGAAAAGCAAGAGACGAATACAAATTCTTGCCTAGTACATATGATATCCTTGCCTGTTTAAAGTCAGCTGTCAGGCCTATCCTAGTCATGCTCTGGGTATGATACAAGTTGAGAGGGAGAGATCTCCATAGCTGATTTTCATGTTTGTTCCTAGTTCGTAGCATAATTTTAATGTCATTATCATCCTACTTTCCCTGCTCTACAGTCCAGAGCTCACTCTTAAAAAAGGTTGATGTCATTTGCCTTAAGCATGTTCTTAAACCAATCTTTCATGTCTGTTTCAGTTTAGAACATGCTTAACATCCTTTCATCAACTTTATTCTCGACCAACACCACATGTCTGTATCAATATTTTATATGCAGAGTCAATATGCCAATTTCAAAAACCCCTAAAAAAAATAAAAAAATCTCTACAGTGAGACAATTTTATTAAACAATTGTTTCAAAAGACTCTACTACAATATCACTCTTTGGAAAACAATCACTCAATAATACCTTGTCGCCCTTAGCATAAAGGGCTTGCCTTGTGTGCTAGTTCAAAGTGATCCAAGAAGACAACTATCACTCAAACAAATACAGTCAAAGTAAAACATTGAAATGCATATCAACTTACACACAAAAATTCCAATACAAGTACAACACACATATATACCTGGGTTGAGTCATTGTAATCAGACGGAAGAAGTCTTTCCATATGACATTTGATACCCCGAGAATGAACAAGCAGCCTGGGGCATGGAAGCAGTAAGCTGTTTGAGAGAAGCAGCAGTGTTAACTCTCAACAAACTCAATGTGAAGATGATAAGGAAGCACTGAAATGGGCAGCCACTGAGAAGCTACCCACGTATGGCTACTACTCAGAAAAAGCGTCTAGAGGAGGAGGAAATCGGCTGGATAATATGTCTGCAAAGAGGCCTCCAGTATGAATATTGCTTGCCTCTATTTCCCTGTTTACAGATGCCTTTGATCTCTTTGGAGATTTGACAGGGAGATTCTTTGTAACTCTTATGCACTGTCTATGGCAGGTTAAATTCATGCTTTCCTCTTCCTCGCACCCCTCGTGAGAGCAATTTGTGTTCATTTTATTTTGGACGGGTGTTTTTTCATTATCGGGCGGGAGGAGACATTCAAAAACATATAACCATGTGACTGACCTCGACTGATGAGACCACCACCGTACTAGCGAATGATGAAAACAGTATGCAAGATGAGATGTACGTTGATTCAACCACTCTAAGCGGTCAAAGCTTCTAGTGTGTTGGTTAAGCCAGCCGCGGTCTGCTTTGAAATATTTTCTCATTTTTCCCTACTGACTCTAGAAAACCTTCAGCACTGGTGCAACAATCAAAAGTTCCGATGGCTTCTTTGCAAATAAAAACAGGAAATTCTTGCCAGACGTCTACAATTTCAATGAGAAATGAGTACTGCGATTTGTTTATTTATTTGTAATCGGTTCTGAAAATATGTTTAATTTTAAGATTTCTAAACTGCAACCATATTTTGCTTGCGCACATAACATCATGTGATGCCAAACCCTAGATTAATCTTAGTAGCCGCTCTAGATAAACATAATAAAATGCATGAAATTATATGAAAATCCAAAATCTTCCTTATAGAAAATTTGAAAACCAAATTTTTGATAGGCTAATCCATCCAAAATCTTCCCTATAGAAAATTTGCAAAACCAACACAATATTTTTGAAATAAACGCACAGTTTTCATTTCAGCAAAATGGATTTGAAACAATGATAAATATCTGATTACTACGTGGTTTCTCAATCTCTGTAAGGCGCTACTGTAAAAGAATAGTGGATGCTGTTACCTTTGTTATGTTGCATTGTCCTTGATGACAAAAAGGTTTTGGTGACTATATAGCTTTATCTCTATGAATAGTGGACAGGTGTAAGCAGATTAATTTTTGGTATTCATTGATAGTGAAACTTTTTGTGGAAGAGAAGAAGGTAGGTTCAGTGACCAGTTGTTCTTCAAATTCGCATTGTGGTATTTTTTGATTTAATAATCTACAGGTATGAATGCTTCAGATGGTAATATTTTATGGCTAATTTTGTGGGGATTTCTCGCAATTGTTTTAGCATCAAATTGTCAAATTGTTATTTTTGCAGTATGTTTTGTGAAACCGTGAGGGGTAAAAAGTAAAAAAGGAAGTGAAAGAAAAAAGAAAGAAAGATAAAAGTGTTTTCTCTTGTCAAACCATGAAGGGTAAAAAGTAAAATGGAAGTGAAAGAAGAAAAAAAATAGAAAGATAAAAGTGTTTACTCTTCTATTTTTAAAAAAAATGAAAAAGATGGTCCCGAGTATTTTTCCAGTTATCAAAAATGCAAAGATTAAAAATATCTTTCTTGCTACTATATTCTTCCAAAGAAATAATCACAAGTAATTTTTTTTTGAAACAAAAATTGGGAAAAGGAAAGAAGTATTTCTAAAGAGATCCTATGCAGTACATTTATTTTGGTGATCAATTTTTATTAACTCCAACCTAAGTTAGGGTTTGGTAACCCTACTCAAGGATGAACACACAAAACAGTTTTATTCCGGTTGTGATTCAGTTCTATAAAACCCGTATTACAGTTTGGGAACCTGATTTTGGAGCGTGGTCAAGGAAGAAGTTTTGTTAGTTGGTTTTGCTTGATGAAGGATAGATCTCTTGAAAAAAACAGGGTGTAACAAAAAAAATAAAAATAGAGATGGCGGTGATAGACCATCTTTTGTATTAATCTTGTTCAGTGATTGACAAGTTGAGAGTTGCATAATATGATGCACTTCTGAATTTATCAGTGCTCGTAATTGGAGATATTTTCTTGATATCATTTGTGACATAGGGGTCGGTGCTCCTTGAAGTTTGAGACTTCTAAATACAGTGTAAGGAGTGGGTGCTTCTTGAGATAATAAAATATTCTTTTATCGAGTGGTTTTTCTACCCCAAGAGGGTTTTCCACTCATGAAAATCTGTGTTGTGTGCTAATCCACTTTATGTGTTCCATTAGATGAATGCTCTGATACATTTATTTATGCTTCATTGTTGTTCTACAAAATTTTAATTCTTTATGCTGGTCACTTTGTTTTTTAATTAATTCTACCAGTCATAATTTGATGCTTTGACAAGTTCAATAAGAAGCATATCAAGATTACTCAATTATATATATTGTTTAATCATAAATGCATGCTTCGATACAAGTTAGGGTGTCATATGTGTGTTAAAAGAGTTTTCCAAAGTAAGAAAAAATTAAAGAGAGTTAAATTGATTATTGACTTTGATTCACCCCCCCTCTCAGAGTCAATCCACTTCCAACAAATGCATCATTCAAACATTGGTTTCAGACTCAATTATTTAAAGATTTACAATAAAATTTAACAAGCTCTAACGTTTTATGGCAGCTTGTTTGTTGATCTCAGCTTGCGATACCCTTATTCCTTAGATGGACGTATATAAACAACATGAAAGCGGTGGGTGGCAAACAATAGGGTTTTGAATTCACCATCATTTTTTCAGTTTCATGCCATGCAGAAGTTTATCTCGCCAAACAATAGGGTTCAGGTTTTACCATCCATTTTACAGTTTTATGTCATGTTAAAGTTTATCTAATCACGTAAATGGGTGTGTGGCAATACTACAATGAACTGTTTGCGTAATATTGGTGTCATGCCAGGACATCATTGCCTAATTCATATTATTATTTCATTCACTGCAACATATAGTAGTATTAAATATTAATTGTTACTAACTACTTCTCCATCGATTTAATTCTTTATTGCTTATGGAATTTTTGTTGTGGTTCAACACAAGCATCCTTAAAGTTAGTTAAATGGAATTAATCTAATTCTTGAAATTAAATAGAAATAACTAAATTCTTAAAGTAAAAATGTTCATTCCCTCTCGATCAAAATTTAAATTAAATAGTAAAATAAAATTCATACTAGTTAATTAATATTAATTAATCTAATTTTTTTTTTTTTGATTGGTAATTTTGGATATATTAATTTTTAGAAAATTTCAACAATCTACTAGGGCCAAAAAGATATCAACATCAGCCCAAAAAACAGTTCGAACCTACTATGCAGTTTTAGCTAAACAGAAAATAGAAGTATACCAGTACTGTGCATTAATGCACGAAATATTACAGTAATCCATAAAAGGTTTTTAATAGAAAATTCAAAAGAAACATAAAGCAAGAAAAGCTCCATATTTTGCACCATGGCCGCTCAGTCCAAGTCGCTCTGGTTCGGCTTCTTCAACTCCATGTCATCGATGTCCGCCAACGCTTTCCCTTTGGCCGCTTCTGTCTTCATCTTCGGGATGCAGTCCAGGTTCCCAAAGTTTGGGTCTCCTTCCAGACTGGCTAGGAACTGAACCGCTCTCCCCTCCTCGTAACGGTCCCAGAGCTCTCTTCCCATCTCCATTCGTGCCACCACCTTCAATGCCTTTAGCACCTCATCTGTTCGAATCAACTTCACACAAAGCTTCATGGCTTCCCAGCCAATACGGGCTCGTTCCCTGCATTGCTCCTTTAGCCAACTCTTAGGTCCTCTGACAAATGGTAGAATCTCCTCGTCTGCTTCTCCTTGCCGAATGCGGATTCCGGTTTGGGGGATCACCCATTCCAGAATGGAGTCCATATTGATTGGGAAATCCCCATCAACGAGCTTTGTCATTGTTAGTTTGACTTTCTCCGCTTCAGGTTCGAATTCGCACACCCATGTCATTATCAAGGAATAGACTTCCATATTTGTTCTGTACCGGAAATGGATATACACCAATTCCTCCCCTAGCATCAATCTAGCCACACTCCACAGCTTATCATCCTTGCATTTGAAGAGACCCTGCAATCGTTTGTCCAAGACCTTTCCCAGGAAAGGGACCAATTTCTTCTCTATGCGGAGCGTGAAATTTGCCTCCATTAAAAGCTACTTGAAACCTGCAAAAAACCAAAAAACTAGACTCCAAGACACCAACAAGCTTTATTAAACCGGTTTTTGGCAAATACAATGCACAATAATCGAATTTGTAATAAATCTGCCGTTGTTTGCGATGTGATATAAATGCATGATCTGTGAAATAAATGGAAAGATATTTCACATTAGATTTCCTGCCCTCCGCCATTGTCTCAGACCAATATCTATGCTTTGAACTATCACATTTATTACCAAGCCAGTGGGATTGATTACTCGTCCTTGCGAGCCGTCAAGCCTGCTTGCTTGTTTAACATTTCACAAACTGCATTAATACCACTGCCACATACTCCCATTGCCCTTCCATCATTTGGCCACTTGATCTGACAAATCACATCTGGCATTTGAGAGGAGATCCGCCACTACGTTCACACCTCTCCGGACTTGGGAAACCCGAAAAGCTTCAAATGAGGTGAGTTTTCCGCGTATTATCTCTACCCAATGAGCTAATTTCCAGGAAGGGGTGGTACCTTTCGCTATTGCATTAATCACTACTTGGGAATCCCCTTTCAAATGTAGTTTGGACACTTTCATGTTAATAGCCAATTCTGTAGCCATTAGTGCCACCTGTGCTTCTGCTTCGTTGTTTGACCCATTCTGAAGCCGTCGAGCCCC
Source organism: Cryptomeria japonica (assembly GCF_030272615.1). Lineage (NCBI taxonomy): Eukaryota > Viridiplantae > Streptophyta > Pinopsida > Cupressales > Cupressaceae > Cryptomeria > Cryptomeria japonica. Next base: position 628,840,062 of record NC_081407.1, on the reverse strand, counting down.
TTTGAAGAGGATAATCCCCTTATCATCTCTTGCCACTACTCCCACTCCGGAGATACCCGGGTTTCCCTTAGACGCCCCGTCAAAGTTGATTTTAATCCACTCCTTAGCTGGTGGTTCCCATTTAGGCTCATTTTTTATTGGTTCGGACAAGGGACTAACCCTCCAGGACCCATTAATGGGTTGGCAGCTCACAAGCGGCCAATTTTCATGGATAAATTTGTCTTCACTGGAATAAGGCTATTTTGTTAAATTATGGTTTCTAGCTGCCGCTGACACTGATTCTGAGATTGCCCTTTCCACCCTTGATAACAAACTTGCCGACGATTCCTCTTTCTCTTGGAAAATCTTTCTGTTCCTTTCCTTCCAAATTTCCCATAATACTAGAGACGGCGCCACTAACCAGATACTAGAGAAGACTGATCTGCTAATCGGTAAATTCCAGCTAGAGAGTAGTTCAAAGACTGTATTAGGAAGGGGAGTTTGCCAGCCTAACTTCCTTAAAAGGAATTTCCATACCATTTGTGCTTCCTCACATTGTAGGAGCAAGTGATCCAGTGATTCCGCTGCCTTCTTGTATATTACACATCTGAAAGGGCCCAAGAACCCTAATCTGCTCAATCTTTCGCCCGTTAGGATTCATTTTTTAAGAGCAAGCCAGGTGAAGACTCCTGCCTTTGGAAGAATTGGAGAACTCCACAATAGCTTAAGAGGCCACTCCTTTTTTCTGCCTTTGGAAGAATTGGAGAACTCCACAGCAACTTAAGAGGCCACTCCTTTTTTCCCTCCAAGTTAACGAGGATATTGTATCCAATTTTTACCGAGTACTATCTCGATTTTGAACCACACCATCTCATAGTGTCCTCCTTTATGGATAGCATGGGAGTGTACTCCTCCATAATTTTCTTTAAGATCTCCTTCTGATTTGGTGGTAAAGGTAAATTTTCTACCTCTTTCCATTCACACACATCTACCCCTTGTAATCTCTTCTTTAAGAGAAAATCTCCTATCTTCTCTCCCCATTGGGTATTGGTCACCCGTCTAATGTTCTCAATATCTTGTCTCTCTGGAAGAGCTGGTCTCCCTTCCCATGAATCTGTCCAGAAATTGGCCATTTTTCCATTACCAATTTCCCAGGTGAGGTGTTCAGTGATAACATCCCTGCATGAGGAAATAAAATTCCAGATGGCTGATCCTTTTGGCAATGCTGAAGTTGTAAAAATTCATTCTCTGCTCATCTGATCTAGGTATTTAAGCTTTAGAATTTGAAACCATTTCTGGTTTGGCTTATCATAGATCTGCCAAAGCACTTTTGCCCCCATAGCTTCATTTAACAGTTTCCAATTTCTCAGTCCTACTCCCCCAGCCTGTTTGTCTTGACAAACTTTGTCCCAAGATATTATCATTTGCCTCTTTGCCATTCCACAGAAATTTTCTCATTCCCTTGTTAATAAAATTTACCACTTTATCCGGGATCTTGAGGGCTGTCATGGAGAAAATGGGAAGAGCAGAAAGAACCGCTTTAAGCAACATGATCCTCCCAGATAGCAAAGCCATTTGCTCTTCCACCCTTCTAATCGGTTTCCACAAGCGTCAATGAGATTATTCCATAGGCTCAGATTGTTCCTACCCCCAAAAAGGGGGGTACCCAAAAAATTTCTCGGAAGGGTCCCCAGTCTAACCCCTAAAATGTTTGAAATAACTTGTTGTTTGTCTAACTCCGTGTTAAAGAATATAGCTTCTGATTTGGACCAATTTACTTGCTGGCCACTTGCTTTACAGAAGACATCTAAAGTTTTCCTCATTACTCGAGCCTCTTGAAGAGAGGACTGTCCATAGAGTAGAGTATCATCCGCAAATTGCTGGTGGGTCACTGGGTCCATCCCTTCCGCAATTCTGATGCCTTTCCATTTCCCTCGCCGTTGCTGAGAACAAATTAGTCTGCCCAGTACTTCTGCTAGTATAATGAAGAGAAAGGGTGATAATGGGTCCCCTTGTCTAAGACCTCGTGATGTTTGAAAGAAGCCTTGAGGGCTACCATTAACCAAAATAGAGGTCCACACTCCTTCTATGCAAGCCCTTATCCAACTAATCCATTCTTTAGAGAATCTGAATCTCTGCAAAACCTGGACAAGAAATTCCCTATCCACCATATCATAAGATTTTCTAATGTCTAATTTAATCATCATTTGATCCACCTTCGCTTGGCAGACTATGTGAATTTCCTCATGTGCTATGATTATCCCTTCTACAATCGATCCGCCCGGAACAAAGCCACTCTGTTCATCTAAGATAATCAGGCTTAGTAATGGTTTTAATCTGTTAGACATCACTTTGGAAATGACTTTGTAGATGGTGTTGCACAAGGAAATTGGTCGAAACTCACTGAACCTAGTTGGATGCTCCACCTTGGGAATCAAGGCAATAAGTGTGCAGTTAAACTCCTTTGCCACACTCGCCCTACACCGAGAATCCTCCACTACTTCCCAAACCTCAACACCTACAATCTCCCAGAAAGTTTGAAAGAAAAGGGCCGGGAAACCATCCGGTCCTGGAGCTTTATCCTCTTCCATACTAAAAACCGCATTTCTCACCTCCTCAAATAAAATTGGTTTCATCATAGTCTAATTTTGTGCATCTGTTACCAACTCCGGGATAACATTCAACCCTTCTTGTTGCCGTTCCAACTCGGGATCCTTATCCTTAGATAATAAAGAGAGAAAGAAATCTACTACCTCTTTATTGATATCATCCACTTTATCTAATACTAAGTTCTCTTTATTTAGGATGGTCGTGATTTTGTTCCTAGATCTTTTCACCTTTACCGAGTTGTGAAAGAATTTAGTGTTTCGATCTCCTTCCTTAAGCCAACACTCTCTCAATTTTTGCCTCCAAAAAACCTCCTCTCGAGCTAACAATTCACTATATTGTCCTTTGAGTTCTCGTTCCCGTAGAAATTTTTCTGATGTCATCCCCATTTGGATGATGTCTTCTGGCATCCTTGCTAATCTGTCCTCCAGATCCCTTTTGTTAGCAAATATATTACCAAACTTCACTCAGTTCCACTCTTTAAGTTTAGACTTGATGAACTGTAGCTTCTTAACAAAAACAAACGCCTTAGTTCCACTCACCTCCAGAGCCCTTGTCCACTGACCATTAATTAACTCCCTCAAACTTTGGTCCCTCAACCACATTTTCTCAAATTTAAAGGGGCATCTGACAGGGGGGCCATCAAAGGTTATAGATAGTTCAACTGGTAAGTGGTCTGAAGCAGCCACTGGATGAATGATTGAGGCAAACAGAAGATTAGTTTCCGCCCAGGGCCCTCCTAAGAAAAACCTGTCCAACTTCTCCGCAACATGCTGTCCATAGATCCTACGATTAGACCATGTAAACTGACCTTCCTTGGACTTGATTTCCTTTAGTCCATTTTTTGTCACAAAATTATGAAAAAGTGCAAGGTTCGCAGGAATGTCACCCCTACCCCCCAGTTTATAACTCAACTCCAAAATAGCATTGAAATCCCCCCCAATGATTAAGAGACCCCCATCTAACTCCCGGATGAGGGAGGATAAGGATCTCCAAAAACCTTTTTGCAGCCCGAATTTACACGGTCCATATACATTGATTACTGTAAATTCAACATTGAGAGGGTAAGAGTGAAACTTACAAACTTGCCACATATTGGAGGCCAAACCTTCCTCCACCTTATGAATATTTGCATTCCAAAGGATACCCGGACCTCCCGAAGCACCTTCCGAACCCACAAAGGCCCCAGACCATTGCTTCCAAGACCCCAATAGAGACTTCTCTTCACCATTGTCCAACCTTGTTTCTTGAAGGAAAACAACATCTAGCCGTAATTGATCTAAGCCTCGCTTGATCAATCAACATTTTTCAAGGGCATTGCAACCCTTGACATTCTAGGATATGATTTTCATTGTCCTTCAGGAAGGGTGGCTCCCTTCCCTACTATCAATTTACTTTGGCCTTTCATGCTACCAGCCATTGCAATTTTGAATTGGTTTGACTTTCTGCCTCTCGATCTCTTTTCTCCTAGTCGAATCTTAGTGCATGTCGGTTTCGATTGCTCTATGGTTCTTAGGTCCACAATATCTTCCTCGTCCATCCATCCCCATTCATCATCCTCCTCAGCTCCCTCCACCTCTCTACAATGCAATTATTGATATGGTTACATCAAACAAATATAAAATTCATATTAGATTTGAAATTTTCTAAATGGTATTCCCTAAATTTTTTGGTTTATTTTTATATTTTAAACAATGCACAAATAGTCATTTATGGTGAATTTTTTAAGTTCCTCATGAGAGAGGAAACACACCCGATAGTCATTACAAAAGAGCACATTCTTTTGAGATTGCATTTGCATGATGATTGCCTGAGAGATTCCACACGACTATTCAGTGTTCCAATGCCTCTAGTAACATGACATGTCCGCCAGACGCATTGCCTACTTTCGCCCGGAACAATGCCATCTCATTTTCCTGCCTCCCGAAAGTTTCTGATGAGGTCGGAATCGTGCACGGGGTAAATTTGGCGGAATGGATACCCCTCAGTCCTTGGATTTTAGCCGAAGAGGTTCAGCCTATTGGCTCGTGCCCATATCAAGTGGCAAAAATTACTTTGTGAAGGCCCTTGCTGAGCTGGCAACTCGCGGACTTCATGCCCAAATCATACGCCGACAGCGAGCAGAATAAACGTTGAGGATAAAGTTTATCATACGGAACATTTTGAATAATTCTGACACAACAAATGTAAAATCATGATTTTTTATTACCTGTTGATGCTTCACCATATTCTACAATTTCTGGAACAAGGTAAGCGCAACATTAGTATTTGATATTTGTTGACGCAATTGCTTGCGCTTGAAGAAGGCTACGAAAATTCACATTGACCATTGTATTGCGCTTAATTTCAATTGGAATATCCCGCCTGTTAGTCGACGGCGTTACAATCACCTCCAAAGATATCAAACGATGACAAGTACCAAAACAAAAGTAGTAAACAGCTGAAAGCGGGATTCGAGAACACAACGTGGAAAATACAAGCAGCTAATCTCATTACTTAGCTTTACACCTACATAATACATTTACTTGAAACTTTCTAAAGCCTTTTCAACAAACCCATTTTGTGCACATCCTGCAATCACAGCATTCTACGAAACCAAATTTATTTGCATCCTGTCAAACCGTTTTACGTGCCTTGTCTATGCTTCCATATTTTGCAGACATGTCTACAAAAGAATTTCCATCTGTGATATCTAAATAATCCCCCTTCCATCATTATGTATTGATGGATTTCCATACCCTATACCGTATTTGAAAGCTCCCAGTTTGCCTGTGCAGGTTGGGAGTAGGCATGCAAATGAAAACCTGTCAGTTAAGGCAGGGACTTGAGCTCTATTTTTAAGGAAGAGGGGGTTCCACCAAGAATTTTTTTTCAAAAATTGAGAGTCCCTATCTTTTACGTCCACCACCAACTAAAAATATTTTATGCCACTTGTCATTCATATGCGTTTTTAAGATTAAACTAAATTTATTTACAACCAGCTTCCAACTTGCTTAATTTTAAGAGTTTAAACTTTAGATGACTCCTCAAATTTAAGAACTTGAATTTTTAAGCGGAAGTACAAAATTCATGGGACTCCCAAAATATTCCTAAAAAATCTTAGTAGCTCCAGTTTTATTTTTTAGGAAACCCCCTCCATGGAATGCTGGCCTAAGACTCGGGTCCCATGGAAGGGGGCTTCCTAAAAAATAGAGCAGGAGCTGCTATAGAATTTTTAGGAATATTTTAAAGCTGATAGTTCCATCAATTTTATATTGTAATTCAACTTCAAAATTTAAGCTCCTAAATTTAAAGATGCTGGCAGTCTCATGAACTTTGTAGTCCAATCAGCTTAAGTTTAAACTTCTAAATTTAAGCAAGTTGGTGGGAAAAAAAATAGTTTTCTCTCTAAAATTGAGATGATTGACAAGTGGCATAAATAATTCCTAAGCTGATGGGGCAAAATCTAGTCCCACCCCATTTTCACTGCTTAAATTTACAAGGCTAAAAAGTAGGGGCTCTATTTTTTTTGTGGAAAAGATTCCAAATAAATCGGTAAAAAAAATATATTTTTTCCATGGAACCACCCTCTTTATTATAAATAGAGCTTAAGCCCCCCTCATAAAACCCCTACCTAAGAAACTTTTTGTTGCACATGAGGAAGGGAAAAACAATTTAAAAAAATCAAACGTCGAACTGTTGTTCATTGAGTTTACTGAGTTAAAACTGTAGGTCTATTCTGGTCAACAATGGGCTAGTGAACTTGTGCTAAACTGGAGTTTGACTAGCTCGGATCTGGGAGTTAAATTTATCATGGATGGTGAACCAAAGTTATGGTCTTAGAGGTGGTGCAAAACTAGGTATCATCGTCATGCTAACTGCAGAAATCACAGCATAGGATATCCAACCATAGATATAAGGTTTAAATGTATATCACTTTCAAATAGGCTTGGCGTAAACAAGTTGTATGTTCTACTGCAAGTTGTCAGCCAACGTTGAACCTCCAATTCCAATTTGAACGCAATAGTGCTGACTGTTTCCTCTACACATGCGCATATCAACAATGTTTTTGATTAAGTGAAAAGCAGGTTTTGAAGGGGCCCCGAAACCCTTTACATCAGATTATAAAAAGATAAAGCATTAAAAGCCTAGCTATATAGAACAAAACACAAAAAGGAAACAACTGGCGAAAATGAAAAGCCAGTGAGAGCCCCAAAAGACAAGGACAACACAGAAACACAAAAGGGACAACCCAAAAAAAGAGGCCTAAGAGAAATTTTTTAGAAGCTCCGTAGCTTCTTACTCCAGTTGGACCATAGAGACAGCAGCACTCTTCAGATCCTCTAGGTCCTTGGCTTGCTAAGACATCTTCCGCGTACTTGCCTGGGTTCTCTTCCCATGTCTAGTAGCTCCCCCTTCAAGGGCCAGGGCCCAAAATCTAATCCTCAGTAATATCAATTGTGTTCTTTTCTTGTTGGATATGTTCTAGTTTGCTAATCATCACACTGAAGCTATCGACATAGGCTTTCAGAATTTTATGGCTTTGTTCGCCAATTTTCTTCAGAGTATTCTCGTGGCTGAGAATCATCTTCTCCAACTCATTGAACCTAGTCTCCACTGCCTTGAATTGAGAGCCATATGCTCCACTGACATCCTTGCATCGTTGATGGTTTTATTTAATTCATTCAAGTAATTAGGCCGCATATCAACAGTGTTAGTGACTTTTGTCAGTCCTATTTTGACTAAACCCAAACATACAATTCATTGCTTACTTCTAATCAACCTGAAATGGTGTTATAAATCAAGAATTGAAGTCGAATAAAAGAAACAATGATGAAGTAACTCTAGAAAGTAAAGTATTTCATGTAGCTAAAAATAAATATCCCCCATCACAAGGGCATGTAAGAGATTTTCTCGTTCATCGTTGTTGTAAGAGATTTTTAAAATCTTTCAGATTTGACATTTGCTTTTGGAAGCCCATCATGAGGATAAGGAGACGTGTAAGGCTATAAATGTAAATTTAAATATCTTAAAGCTACTCATGATCCTTCATAAACAAAATAAACAAGTCTATTTTTCAAAGAAGTTCTCGAATAAATGGGTACCATAGAATAGAAAGTCATGCTAATATTAATAGAATAACACCTAGAAGTAGATGTATAGATTTATAATATTATTTTTGGATGTCTATTTGTATATAATTTTGTTTATATATTTATGCATATGATGAAAAGGATCTTCAAATTTAGATGAGCAATTTAAAAAGCCTAAAATTTTAGTTTAAAATGTTAGCATCTAAAAAATGCATAAATCCATTGAATATGGAAATACACTAAATCTAGAAAACAATGCAAAATAATGACATCCATGTATTATGGTTTGAAAACTTAGACATCACCCCATCATTCAATTCTAGTGACATAGTGTAGCTACAAGAGCCCTAGGAGCTAATTGATTTTTAGCCTATAAAATTTATAGCAATTGATCAATGACCTCACCTAGGAAAAGAAATGGTTCAAATTCTGATAATATCAAAAGGTTTTGGATTTTACTGCATATTTTACATATCGTTTTGGATCTTTCTAAATGATCCAGCATCAAGATGAAAAGAGTAATTGTTATTTTTACAACATTTCTATTAATTTAGAGCCATGATTGTTATTTTTAGTCAATTGGATAGTAGTGAGTAAATCATGTTCATAACAAGTTTTATCATCTCGTATAACTATTACATTAGACTATATCCATGTAATTTGGATAGTTGTCTTTGCTAACATTATGACATATGAAATTATTAACTAATTCAAACCCGTATGTGAAAACTAAATTTCTAACCAAAATCTTGATTAGGATGGAGAAAACTACCATTTAAACAAAGAAAAACTCGAAAGTGACAATAAAATGCTATAACAAAAAAGCAATTATGAGTGGAATTCCATAGGGATGCAACCATGATGTTGTAAACCATCTTAACTCTCTCTAACAAAATGGAGAAAAGGTCCTAAACATAGACAAAAAAAAAGGTAAACAAAAGTAAAGGACACATTTTTATGTTGAGAATTTCCATTAGGCTTGATTTCAATGATAGCTAAGCATTATGTTTGTCTTTGTAGGAAGCATTAAAAAACTAATTTATCATGACAATAAGTCTTTAACATTAAGAGCTCAAGATGGATGACTTCTTCACCAATAAGAAAAATGTAGGTATATGAGGAACTTGCTATAATAACATCATTATTCATTAGTAGCTTAAAAGACATAAGAGATTATTGGATAGACTATTTGGCAACTTCTCACATTACATAAAGGCTAGTGTTGACACTTTAGGTACTTTGAGCAATGAAGACTACAAGGAAGCTAGTAGCCAAAAAAGAAGAATATAATATTTTAACTTTATTTATATAAAAATAATATTACACATATTCACAATTTAAAGTAGGAGGATAGAAAATCAAACCACTAGAGTAAAAATAGGGTCAAGCCCAAATCATAAAACATAGAAATACTTAAGCCAATATGCAGCTAGAGCAAGACTAGACGGAGGAGGAGGAGGATCATGATTAATAAAATTTTGATTTCCAAAGGTCAAAATTTAACAATACTTGATAATGTGCTTGCTACTATTATTTGTGACATAACAATAGAGAACCCAAACACTAACCTAGTGGCTTTGGATCAACGAATGATTGGAAGAAACATTTAGTTAATCAAAAGCATGAAATATTTAAAATGTGCATTAAAATTTGTCTATACGTTTTATGTCTACTCCCTTTTATCAAGAACAATTTGAAATGCAAAATGTGGAAGCATAGACAATGCACATGAACCACCTCCAAAACTCCCAGCAAATTAGAATCTATGTGTGCCCTTGCCATAATACTTATATGTTGCCCATCTATAGCAACCCCACATACTCACAATGTTGTGAAATCAATGACCATGGCTTTAGGCTTTTTGAATAGAAATAATTTCCACAATGCAAGAAGCATCAACATGACATTTAATATTTTCATGCATGGTCTACCTTGAACAAAGTAGATTCAGATTGATTTTTATCCTACTTTCTTTAACATTTTCCTATTTTTTCACCCAATTTTACAAATTCAAAATTATTTTGTTTCTAAATAAAAATCATAGAGTCCAATTAGAAATCCGTATTTTAGCATTTTTGAAGATAAATAATCCCCTCGAGCCATTAAACTTTAGATATGGTATTTACTATTTTTTAAGGCTCAACTATCAATACAAATCCTAAAAAGTGATACAAAAATATTAGTCTATGCCTATACAAATAGAGTAATAAGAATGCACATTCTAATTTAATGATGAAGTATGCCAACAGAAAAAATTGTGGGTTCAACCTTATAACATGTATGACTAATCTCAACCTCCCCTGAGCCTAGCAAATCTAAGAAACTCATTATTATGACCCAAAAGATCTCCCAGGACGTTGAGGTGATGAAATACAACCACGGATGAAGAATTGAAAAGGTGGAACAGTCTATGGCGGAGATAAAGAAAAACCTCAAGAACCTGGTCGACATAAGAAAAGAAGCCATGAAAAATAGTATAGAGGGGCTCAAAAAGATCAATGTCATGGTTGCGGAATACAGATCCTTTCACAGTGAACCTGAGAAAGATATTGGAGGTGAAGACATGGCTGCTGGAGACAACAAAACCACTAGCCCTAGTTCCAAGACCAGAAGCAAGAGCAACAATAAGGGCACCTCTAGATGCATTATGGAGGAGCTAGAGGAAATCAACAAGATTCCCATCCAGAAGAACAAAGAGTTGGTGCAATCTCTTAATTGAGTGCTTTTTTTTTGTTTTGTTTTGTTTCCTGTGCCTCTTTTTCTTTCGTGACTGTTCTAGGGTGCTCCCCTATTTTGTTGTTGGTTTATGTTTGTTTGGCTGATGGCCAGCTTTTATAAAACTTTTGGTTTCGGTTCCATGTAAAACCCATTTATCTTTATCAAAAACATGTATGACTAATCTTTAAAAATTAGCTACACTTTTTCTTGCCATGATTTACTAATGATATTACCACTTGATAGCTTCACTGGTGGAACATTTAGATGGTTAAACTATTACAAAACTTGACATGAAATGCTAACTTTGAAACATTTTCTATACTAATGGTATTACCACTTCATAGCTTCACTAGTGGAACATTTAGATGATTAAACTATTATGAAATTGAACCTAAAATATTAATTTTGAAATATTTTCTATACTAATAATATTACCACTTCATTGCTTCACTAGCAAAACATTATGATGGGCTTGAAATATTATCTTTGAAACATTTGATGTGCTTCACTTAAAGACATTGCCACCTTGTTTCAAACTTGGTGGAATATTTTTCTTTATAGGAGTGCTAACTAAAAAGTGCACCTTGTTTTGACTTATGATCTCTCCTTGAAAAAGTGGAAGATAGGGATGCTAAGTGACAGTGCACACTACTTTTTAAAATCATTTTTGACTACCATAGGGAAAATAAGCACTACTTTTGCTCTAGTTTAGAGGCATCTTAAACCATATTTAAAATGGTCTTCACCCTACCAATATCAATCCTTACACGAAAACATCTTCACCATAGACGTTCACGGAAACATCTATCCAGACATCAGAAATGAAAATCTTACCAAAGAGGGACTTAGTTTTTTTTTTAACTCTTCTTGGTAAGATTTTCATTTCTGATCCCTGGATAGACAAGGGTGACGTTCACGTGGGTCTCACATTCCACAGTGGACAAAGAAAGTTCTTCCTTGTTGATCCCTTTGATTAGAATTCAAGTTCATTTTAATCTTTTAGATTGAAAGAATCATTGAATGATTTCTTTTTAAACTGTCAATGATATTCTATGAATATTAATCGTAAAATGACATATACAAATATTTTTTGTAAAATAATACAATATGTTTTTAGGCATATACAAAATCAAATCAAGGTGAGAATAAGATAGACATTAGCTAAATTTAATTTAAAATTTTACAATTTTAGGTTTGATCCCATTAGGTATAGAATCAATCTCTCAAATGGTGGAACTGCCATTTGACTTAAGAAAAAAAGAAAAAATAAATAATTTATTGAGATGGATAATGAATATAGATGGATATTTAATAGATGGTTGAAGTATGCAAATGTTTGGATATAAATAATATAAAAACGAATTTATAAAAAATATTATAAATAGAGAAGGATAACAATAGAGTCAACTTTGTACAAGAGTATGTTATTATTAATATGATACTATATTAAAGCATTCCTTAAAAATAGACACAAAATTGAATAGGAATTGTCATAGTTATGTGACTTTTGTCATTACTAGTATGTCATTTTTTGTTGAAAATACATAAAATTTATATAAATAATGTTAGAGAAATCACATATAACAAGAACTTTTCTATAATGTAGTTGATTTGTCATTAGAATAAAGTTGATGATAATCAATTAAAAAATTAAAAATATTGCTTGCTCTAGTTACTTGTTCTTTTCTAAAATTTGCAATACAAACTCAAAAAGAAATAAATTTTACCAAATGACTTAATCGAACAAATTGTATGTACAACTATTAAAACTCATTTAGGAATGAAATTGTATCCATTTACATATACAACAATTATAACCAACTCAACTACATAATCCAATTACAATTTTTCATATTTTAGCTAAATGAGACTTTATTTCTCCACTTTGTGTTGTTTTGTAAAAAATTGACAATATAAGATAAATAATTAATCAAAAGAAGAAAATTTTGTTTCAAATTTTTTGGCAACTTTCAAGATACAAAGATCTTCAAAACTCCAATATGAGAGTGTATAAACATTTAAATAAAAATGTAGTCTCAATCAAAAGCTTATCATAATATCAATACTATGTTGTAAATATTAAACATTCATAGGAAATCTGATATAAGTCATTTCATTAAACAAAGTCGTCTCAATCAAATATTTTGTATAGATCAATATTATGTGATAAATATTAAAAAACTAAATTTGAGATAGGTATTGTATTGATAAAATTGAATGTCATATATAAAATCAATTATATATGCATAAAAACACGCAAGAAGAGGCACATGCTGAAGCACAGGAAGAGGTGGACATAACAAAAAATGGACAAAAAAATGTCTGCAATTTATCGAAATTCGTTAAGCGTGGACAGCGAGCAGAATAAACGCTGAGGATAAAGTTTATCATACGGAAAATTTTGAATAATTCAGAATTAACAAATGTAAAATTAAAATTTTTCTAGTTATTATGTTTAAATGTTTACCAAGCAAATCATGCATGTTTATAGGAATAAATTTAAAGCAAGTCATCTCCGCAACATTAAGGATCATGCCACAAAACATTGTCAACAACTTTGTCCACACCTGACTTGCTTTCAAGCACACATTTATTACATGCAATACAAATTTCTTTACAGAACATTGTGCAATATCGCATAGATTCATGTAATAGCTCAATGTGTATGTGCATTTTTTTGTTACAACTACTCTATTATGCATGTATACAAAATGTGGAAGCATAGACAAGACATATCAACTATCTAAAGAATGTTGCCTATAGGAGTATCTCTCTATATGCAATAAATATGTTTTTTATTTTAGAAGAGAAGAAACAAATGAAATGAAATGGATCTTTTTATAGTCCATAATATCAAGATATTGACGTAGATAAAAAGTGCATACATGTCTACACAATAAATATGTGTTGTATTCCATGTAGGAGGCACCTAGTTACAACTGCAAATAAGGTGTACATACCTTACCACCTATAAGGTTTGACCTTGTTACCTCTCTCAAGAGTACAAGAGGAAAGGAGATTAGAGCAGCGTAAATAAAAAAAATATTGAAAATAATGAAAATTCCTAAGATAATACAATTTCTTAAAAAGGAAAATATGTTTAAAACCCAAACATTATGAAATGCCTTAAAAAATTTCAATATACAAATTTTCCAGTGCAAACTAATACATAAAAAATCAAGTGAAAACATTAGAATAAAGATTTAGACTCTCAAGGTGGGGATGACGGTCTTCAAAAATTGAAATAAGGTGCACCTCTATTTTCCATAGATTCATCGGCTTTAAGTTGGTGAATGCAAATGGTGAAGATGCTACCCCAAAATCTATTTAGCTGGTTGGGCACCACGATACATCTAAATGCTCTAACAAACTAAGACGCCCGACAAAGAATGGTAAACATTTCAGCTTTGAATTGAAAGATGGGTCAAGGAGGATAGATCTCCAAGAGAGGTCAACAAAGATTTCAGGTTAGGACAACAAGAAATTTAAAGATGAGTCAAGGAGGACAAATCTATAAATGAGTTGGGAAAACTTATCGACAAGTGACTCCCTATCTTCATGTTTTGCAACCTGCCTAGTTGAGTGATTTCAATTGGTAGCTCCCTTAATATCATTACATCACCTAAACAGAGCTCTCTCAAGGAGACCTCATTTGTGATGTGACGAGGTAATTCTTCCAATTGCATGCACCAAGAAAGTTTCAAAATCTCCAACTTGTTGACATCTAAAATATTTGCACACCTATATAGTCTAATTTAGATGGGAAAGTGTGCCACCAACTTATGCCTATTTCTACAATGTTCATCAATAACTACTAACTTTCTATAATACTTCATCAAGATGAGTTAATCACCTAGATGCTAGGGTAAATTGTATGAATAGGAATCATAACCACAAACCTCAAGATATAGGTGAAGGTGAGAAATATGATAAACTAATTTGAATGTGATTTTCCTTCTTCGAGTCTCTAACTATCGGTGTCGAGAAAAAATTGTTCCCTCATATAATGTTCCATGTTTTTGTTTTTTTAATTTCAATTGTGAATATTGCTACACAAAATTGACCATGCGTATGAATATTGCCGTTTCCATAACTGCCACGGCGAAACATTTAGATGGTTAAATCATCATGATATCGTGCCTGAAATGTTAACTTGAAAAGTTTGCTATGCTTCACTTCATTGCCACATTGTCTTTATAGCAGTGCACCTTGTTTTGACCTGTCATCCCTCCTTCAAACCTACTGTGAACTCTTAACCACATGATCTCCAATTTTATACCAATATAATACTCATGTCTTTAAACAAATAGAGTAGGACGCAATTTTATACCAATTGCTCGAAGAAGACTAGGAAAATAGAGCAATCTAATGTTATTGCCAAGTCACGCTTACCTTGGTAATCTTATTCACACAGTCATGCACGCTACGCTTCACAACCAATTTCGACTTACCCAACGGATAGTAAACTCTCTTTTTAAAGCCATATTAAAAATGGTCTTTCCCCCTACCAATTTATCAAGCCTAACGTGAAAAAAGACAAGAAGTGGGTGTCATGTTCGCCTGTGGACAAAGCAAGACAAAACTCCGTTCTACTGCCAGCTGCCGGTCAACGTTGAACTCGCAACCTCCCTTTTTGAACGCAACAGCGCTTACTCATTCCTCTGCACATGTGCGTATCAATGTTTCGGACTTTTTTCAGTCCTATTTTGACTAAAACCAAACACAATTCAATAGTTAGTTATAAGATTTTCACATCTAGATGCGCAAATTTGAAAGTCTAAAACCTTCGTTTAAAATGCTAGCACTAAGAAAAACATAAATCCATAGAGCATGAAAAGATTCTATACCTGAAAACAATGACAACTTACACATTGATGGTGTGTCGGTGCACCTCAACATTCATAGCCGTAAGTGTCCTAAGGGCTTCTGCATTTTCAACTAAACATCTATCTATGAAAATTGTAGCAATAGGTCACTAATTTCACTTAGAAAAAAAAATGGTTCAGATTTTGGTAGTATCAAATAATTTTTAACCAACAAAATGCTATAACAACAAAGGAATCATGAATGGAATGGTATAGGGTTGTCATCATGTTATCATAAACTATTTCAACTCTCTTTAAAGAAAGGGAGAAAAAGGTCCTCAACATGGGCAAAAAAGGTAGACAACAGAAAAGAACACATTTTTATGTTGATTATATCTATTTTAGGTTCAATTTATTGATATCTAATTATTATATTTAAGTCTTTGTAGGCATCGGTAAAAAAATCAGTTATAATAACAATAATTCTTTGATATTTAGAGCTCAAGATGGATGAATTACTATAGGAATAGGTATACAAGGGAATTGCTATAGGAATAAGATGATATGCTAACAATAACAATATCATTATTCATTGGTAGCTTAAAAGAGAGAAGAGAATATTGGATAGACTATTTGGAAACATCTCACATTACATCAAGGTTAGTGATGACATTTTAGCTATTTAAAGCAATGCGGATTAGAAGGAAGCTAATAGCCAAGAAAAAAAAATCTAATCTTGTAACCGTATTTCAATTGACATAGGCATATATGCCTACATCATTTCCTTTTTTTATGAATGTGTGTCTAAATTCACAAAATACTATTGCACAAATTCACAAAATAAAGTGGTTGGATATAAAATCACACCACTAGAGCCCAAATAGGGTGAAGCTCATAGCATAAAACATAGAAACAATTAATCTACCAAAAAAAATTGCAATAATAGAGAGGGTTGGAAGAGAATCTTGGTTGAAAACATTTTAATTTCAAAAGATCTCGCAAGGACACAAAGTCAAAAATTTCACTAAGAGTCAAGGACTGGGGGGTATCCATTCCACCAAAATCACTCGGGACACAATCCTGGCCTGATCCCTTATGATGTCAGAACCTTGCACCTAATAAGACTTGATCCTTCGTAGACTCATTTAGAACCATTCAACTTCACAAAAAATATACTCGAACAAAACAAAGACAAATCCAAAGAAAAGTTAAGCCACTGCTGGTGCATGTTTCGACCCCTTTTAGCATATAATACTAATCCCTTCAAACTATAGGGTATGACGCAATTGCTTGTGCTTGAAGGAAGCTATGAAAATTCCAAACGATGACAACCTGGAAATCGTCACCCCTCATTATCCTCACATGGAATATACAGCAAGTGTAATCTTATTGCCGAGTCACGCTTACCTTGACAAAGTGGAAGATGGGAATGCTAAGTAAGTCAAGTGCACGCTACTTTCTAAAACCAATTTTGACTACCCACCCAAGGGAAAGTAAAGTCTAGTTTAGAGCCATCTTGAAACCATATTCAAAATGGTCAACACCCTTAGCCTGAAAAAGATCTCCACCATAGAGTGGATCTCACATTCCACTTTGGACAAAGCGAGACAAATTAGGTCCTTTCATGGTGGACAAATATTCAGTTATTAGAATGTGTCAAGGTAGTATTATCTTATATTATAAAATATATTATATTAGATATTTGGTGTATTTTAAGGGTTGAATAGTCATTATGAAGTTCTTCTTTGTCGATATAATGTTTGAAATATTCTTAAAATGTTAAAGGGTACATATGGAGTCATTCAAAGTGACATTTACAAAATGTCAATTTGAATCTTTAAAATTTTAGTTTTGATCTTATGAAGTATTGGATCAATTGAACAAAAAAAGAGATAATAAAGGGACTAATTTAAGTATACAATGATTATGTAATATGTTGCCTTCATGACTGTTTTAGTAGGAGAATGTTTTTATAATGCTAAACTAGTGTACTTCAATACTTTTAATATAAATTATGAGAGAAACATAAATATATGAATACTAATAATAAATATAAATCATATTAACAAATTTTTCATCACCAAAAAATTAAATTAAATTAAATTAGACAAAATTAAAAATTCACCAAAAGAATCCAAAAAATAAAATAAGACTAAAATAGATAATATTAAAATTCACCACAAAAATTCAAAAAAATAAAATAAATTAAATTAAATTGGACAAAATTAAAATTCACCAAAAAATTGAAAATAAATCTGAAATTTGCAATTTTTTGATATCTAATTTTTTTACTAAATTTAATTAAAAAAAATTCAATGTTTTTTTTTTATACGTAATGGGCCGAAGCCGATAAAGTGTACATACCCTACCCCCTTGTGGGAGTTGAACTTGTGACCTCTCTTTCAAGAGCACAAGTTCTCCACCACTAGGCTAACTCAAGTTGTACCAAAAAAATAAAAAAATAAAAATAAAAATAAAAAAATTTAAAAATTCAAAGTTATAAACATAAAAGAAAATCAATATTTTAAAATATTGATAATTTTAAAATATTAAATATAATAAATCTAGGCTTAATTTTTTTATTAGAAAAAATGATAATTAAATTGAGTATTACTTGAAGAAGTTTCACATTACCTGTATACACATATTTGTAATAGGAAGCATAATTTTTTATTGAATTGGGGATTCAAAAACTTTCAAATTGCAAAGTGGACTAAAATCATTTAAATCTATCTCTTGTATTATTAAATTTTGGGATGGAAGAAAATCATATACCTTATTGACAAAATCTACTGAGATAGTTTCAATAGTATATTGATTCTTCACAACATTTCTAAAATTGGACTTGAAAGACATGAATACTCCATTCACAAATGACAAAAGGAGACCTTCCTTCCCATTTCCATCTGCAAAATCTACATTGATAAGATGAGAAGAAAAATCATGTAATTGACGACCATCTTTGAACTTGAGACAAGTTTAAATCTGATCCAAAGTTGTGCCCTTTGCTCCACCAACAACTAAACTCAATGCCACATATATGCTCAACATAGAGAAAACAAAATTCTCATCTCCACTTACTTTAGTGTTTCTTTTGATAACTTAAGTGAAAAAATTGTTTGACTATGAATTGAAGACTTGATATTAACTGCTCCTTGATTCAATGTATATTGAATATAGTATTCCTACAAAATACAATTGTTCATCCATAGTTTGACCCAATTCGAATTGTAAGCATTTAAATAAAAAACAAGAAATATAAATTATTTGAAAGTAGAAGATAGAAATCAAATTAAAATCCCAATCTAAGATGCAAACCTCAAAATCCACGCACTTTGATTTTATTGAATAGAATATATTTGCATAAATATAATTGTATGAAAATGTTGAATGATTTACCTAGAGAAAATTAAATGAAAGATGAGGATAATATCAAGGTCTCAGTTGGAAAATAAAATTGTCATTTAAGAGATAATGATCATTATTAGTGGATAGACAATTATAGATGAAAGAATCCACCGAATTTGTCTCCTGTCTGATGCCGGAATATTTCCCAGCACTAAAATCCAGTTGACAGTTCCTTGCTCCTGAAAACATTCAACTGCTTTGCCCATCGTCTTAATTCATGGAGGGTTTTTGTCTTCTACAGTCTGGCAATTCCTTTTGTGGCAAGTGCATGGGCAAGGGCAAGTGCTTATATTTCTCATGAACAGATATAAAACCAGGATTCGATCAAGCGATGTTATAGATCAGTGGATTTGGTTCCCTGAGGCCCCAAATAGCCCTACATTATTTGGGGGGAAAGGATCTCCTTTAGTGCTGATTTTTTACCCTCTGCTATATGCAATTCGAGGTCCTTAAAACGGTAAAGTGCCCTCTGTTCTAATGGTTTCAATGGCTTGCTTTCATCTGCCTTGTGGCACAAAGCAGAGTGGGAGATAGATAAGAACAACTCTTAATCCGCTCAACAAAATAATGCAGAATCTTACCTTCTCTCTTCAACAAAATAATGTAGAATCTTACCTTCTCTCTTTAACAAACATTTTGTTCTTTGTAAGGTCTTAATAGTTTGTCCACTATTGTCAACAATGGTGGGTGAGCAAATTTTTATGTGGCCACACCTACAAACTTGTAATTAGTACAAATGGATCTTCTACAATGAAGATGGTTCATCCAACTCTATTCCTCTCATCTCAATGCTTAGTGTGTCACTGTCAGGAGTTCTAGAAGCAATGCCTAACTTTTCTCTAGTGGAAATGATCTGAGGCCTAGCAGCTTCAAAATTTGAAAGGGTGTTTCAAAAAGTCCTCATTTTCATCAATCGACATTTCTATAGTAAACAAGGTGTTGGTGTAAATAATTATTCATCATGGATATTATTACACCTTACTTAAGTTTACTTAGGAAATGCATTTCATAATAGTTTGGGTATGAGACACTTGGGTGTTTGTGCCACATTGGGATAGTGTGTGTAGGAGAATTTCCACCTTTTATGGTGTTGATCTTGTTGTTACACTCCACATTCAGTGGGTGATCCACCTCATGTGGACTTTTATATTATTTCAACTACCTACCCACACCTATTTCCTACCTACCCTTGTTTCTTATTGAGCCACATGTCATGTTTGTGTGCTCACATATCCATATAGTCTTGCCTATATAAGCAGGCTTATATTCATTGTATGTAATGCTTAATGATCCAGTTGATCATATTTTTCATCTTGATAGAATATAGTTTATTTCTATCATCTATTTTGTTCTCTCTTATTTGTGTTTTCCATTGCCTCTTGATCTTGGCAAAATCTCACATGGTATCAGAGCTGGTCCATGTCTCACATGGTATCAAAGCTGGTCCATGTCTCACATGGTATCAGAGCCATTAGAGTGTCATTGGTTTGTTAATTGAGAGAAATTTGATGCTATTTGGGGTTTGCATTTTGGATCTTTCTATTGCAGGTTTTTATTGAAGCTTGATGGGTAAAATTTGAGGTCATCATTGGATTGAGGAGGTCCAAGAAAGTCAGTTTTGCCTTTTATTTCATCCAAATCGGACTTCAGAGGCCAAATCTAGAGGCATTGGAAGTTTGACGCTGCGGCGGAAATTTTCCAGAAATTATAATTTTGCAAGCAATTTTCAAATAGCGATATCTCACTCATCCAGACTCGTTTTTATGAGCAATTTTTTTTTGTTTTGGGGTAGAATTTCGTGATCTATACAGTGGTGTAGGATTTTTCTGATATTCGGATACAGGTTTTTCAAAAATCGCAAAATCCCAATTTTTACAACTTTGGAGGCTTCGTTTGGGCTCATATGGACTCCTTTTCAGGTGCCATTTTTTTTTAAAGTGCATATTTTTTCATCTAATTTCATAATCTGCCATCTGTTTGCAGTGATTTTAAGTAGAAATAGTACTTTCATTATTTGACCATTTTTGGCATATTTGGTACTTGCATTTTTCTTGGATCTCAGTTTAGATCACTAGCAGTATTTGTTGAAGTCTCTTAGATCTCATTTTGAGAAGTTGTAAATTGAAATCAGAAGTCCACCTTGCCATTGTTTGCAAGTGGCCTATTGTACATGCACTACATATAAAGTGCCAAAATCATCATTTTTGGGGGGTACTTTGATTGAGTTAATTTAGGGGGGTGTCTCTTGTGCTTTTGTGCTCGTGTTCTTTCCTTTTTGCTACTATGGGTTCTTCTAAGTTTCCTCTCTTAAATCCTCATAATTATGCTACTTGAAAAATTGATGCATGGAGTAAACTTATGAAAAAAGGACTAACTCATTACATTGATGGAACTATTGTTGTTCCCGCTGATCCTAAGGTTGATCGTGTTGGTCACTTGGATTGGCTCACTAAAAATATCATGGAAATTGGTACCTTAAGAAAGTATGTATCAAAGGATCTCATTTTTCATATTGAGAAGTGTACTCTAATCAAGGATGCTTGGAAAAAGTTTCAAGACTTATATGGTCAAGTTGATGAGATTAGGGGATATCAAATTGATAGTGATCTCACCATGTTGGATCCCAAGAACTTTGATACTATACAAGATTATGTCACCAAGGCAAATGAGTTGAGGGCACAACTCAAAGATTGTGGCATTGATAAGAAGGATACTCAATTGATCTTCAACTTGATGGGCAAGCTTCCATAAGAATATGCAGCATTTGTTTCTAGTTTCCAAACCCATAGGATGACAATGGGTTCAAGCTACACAATGCCTACATTTGATGCTTTCAATGAAATGTTGATGATGGAACAAACTAAGTTGATAAGCATGGGCATTCTTAAGGCTTCTAAGTCTCAAGCATTAGTAGCAAATCAAGGGAACAAAGGAAATCAAGGAAAGGACAACTTAAACAAGAAGAAATGGCAATCAAAGCCTAAGGACAAAGCATCGTCCTCTCCACAACAAGGAGATTCATCCTCTTCCAAGAGGGATAACTCACCAAAGAGGGAGAGACCTACTTGTGCCTATTGTAAAAAGGTTGGTTATGAGGAGCATCATTGCCATTCTAAGAAGATTGATGAGCTCACACATATCCTCAAAAAGCATAGCATTGATTTGCCTAATGTCTACAAGAAGGACGATTCATCAACTTCCACTTACTCACATTCAAAAGGAAAAGGGCAAGCATTCATGGCTTCTACAAGTGGGAAGACTCGCTCTTTTGGGACAAGAAAAGGAAAAGCTCTATGTGCTACTATCAGTCATGATTCAGAGAGATGGCTTCTAGATTCAAGGGCTTCTCATCATATGGCATCTTCGCAGTCTATGTTCTCTACATTTAAGCCTTGCACCATGCCACAGATTTTGATGGGCAATCATACATGCATGGATGTGATTGGGAAAGGATCTATTGACATTGAGGATAACTCCTTCAATAATGTGCTGTGTGTACTGCACTTGACAAACAATCTCCTTTCTATCTATCAAATCACACATGGTGCAACTAAGAGAGTTGTGGAGGTCACACCTAAGTCAGTTTTCATTAGAGACTTGGAGACTAGAGCTATCATTGCGACTGGGGTGGTTGATCATGCATCTCGGTTATACTCCTTTTCAGATTTTGTTGATGATGATGATTTCACATTTGATGATTCTACACATGATGATCACACTTCTTGTGATGGTTCAGATTTTGAGGAGAACTTTGGGCACTTGAACATGGGGATTCTCACATGTGACCCCGTTCTTGAGTCTTTTATTTCATCTCCTCATATTGATATCACATCACCTATTGCACCTGATGAAGCGGATAGTGCGACAGTTTTGCCTTCATGTGATTCAATGCAGCAGGATATTCATTGTCTTCCAGCTTCAGATTCATGGGATGATTACTTGACAGACATTGTAGGTTTGTTTGTGGAATCCTACATTACAGATTTGGGAGACATCATTGATGACATTCATCTTCTCTTTGATGAAGATGATCCTTCTTCGATTGTTGCGAGGGCACACTCTGACCCTCTTGTTCATTCTCTACATGATCATTCTTTTGAGGTTGACATGATTGTGGATACTTATGTACAGCAGTTGGAGGAGGTCTCTTTATTTTTTGAGGAGACATGTGAGTCTTTGGGACATGTTCTACATCCATCTCCACTAGATCTTGGAGTGCCTTTTTCAGCAGTGTGGCACAATTTACCACCTTTGGAGGGGGTATCTTTCAGCATTGACATGGGGACACTTGAGCAGTTTTCAGAGATTCCTTTCATCATGAGTTTCTTTTATACATCTTCCCTTCATGATTGGGGAGACTTCATGGATACACCTTTGGTTTTGTTTCTTCCTAAGGGGAGGAATATTGTTCGACATTCATGGAGCAGTTTCTTCATACATCGAGCTTCTATCATTGGTGCAAATTCCACATTGAGGGGGGGATTCCTAGCTTCTCTTCTTCTCTCATATGGGGGGGACTTTTTCTTCACATGGGGTTTTGTTCCTCACATTCTTCTATGAGAGTTCTCTTGTATGTTTTCATCTCTCTTTTTGGGGAGGGTTTTTTCCCATTGGGTTTTTCTCTCTTTCCCCACTTTGTGAGAGATTTCATTACATTGGTTTGCATGCATTTGCATTTGTACATAGATACCTAACATGGCCTAGTAGTCGGGACCCATCTTGCATTGCTTAGTTGCATTGTAGACTTAAGTGCATTCCCCTAAGTTGCACTTAAGGGGGGGTGTTGGTGTAAATAATTATTCATCATGGATATTATTACACCTTACTTAAGTTTACTTAGGAAATGGATTTCATAATAGTTTGGGTATGAGACACTTGGGTGTTTGTGCCACATTGGGATAGTGTGTGTAGGAGAATTTCCACCTTTTATGGTGTTGATCTTGTTGTTACACTCCACATTCAGTGGGTGATCCACCTCATGTGGACTTTTATATTATTTCTCCTACCTACCCACACCTATTTCCTACCTACCCTTATTTCTTATTGAGCCACATGTCATGTTTGTGTGCTCACATATCCATATAGCCTTGCCTATATAAGCAGGCTTATATTCATTGTATGTAATGCTTAATGATCCAGTTGATCATATTTTTCATCTTGATAGAATATAGTTTATTTCTATCATCTATTTTGTTCTCTCTTATTTGTGGTTTCCATTGCCTCTTGATCTTGGCAAAATCTCACACGAGGCTCAATTTTCACACCTTTTTTTTAATTTTGTTTGCCTTTTTTATGTAGTGAACCAAGAAACCTTTAGTAACTTGTGAGAGTAAAAGAATTGGGTTCTACTTTTTTGTTCTTTTTAGTATGTCATAAAATTTGGGTTTCTTTTGAGGGTTCTCTCTCTTCCAATTCGAGTTCAATTCTTCAACATTCTAGTAATCATGATACAAATTTGAGCTGGAGAAATGATCCTGCAAGCTTAGACTGTTATTCAACTGAAAACTTTCATTTTCATAATTTAAGGATTTTGTACAGGAATGAAAATTTGAAATATATGTAGGATCTTCTAACCTTGAATAGTTTTAGAAGTAACACTTAACGTTTCTCCTTTTGATGTGAACCAAAGCTTGCCAACTTTTATATCTGATGAAGAGATCTCAATAAAGCCTCATTCTTTTTGGCTGATCTTCCTATAAAGAATGAAAAATCCAATTGCCTTGGAGGAGAAGCCTATAATTCTGTGATGTCTCTAATTTGTTGTTTTCTTTTTAAATTGGATTTGCCAAGAGAGTGATAATCCATATGGACAGCCTCAATAACTTATGAGATTAAAGATCTAAACTCTATTAATCTCTTCTCATTGGTATTGCCGATACCTTTTCTTTTTAGTGGGAATGTGTTCTCTTTCTTATCAATCTTAGAATATTGTGTTATTGTGTTTCATGATCACTGATACCATGATATGATTCTAAGCATAAAAAATCATTCTGCGGGCTTTAATTCTCAGTCCTAATGAAACTTTGATTATTTGGATTTGAGATTTTTGTATTTGTAGGAATCTTTAAAATATTTTTCAATCTTCTCTCGAGGTCATTAACTTTTTTTTTGTCCTACATTTGGTGTGCCAATGAATTGAGGTGGCTCTTTGAAAGATCGGGATCTAGATGATTCAATTTCAATGGAAGCAATTGATACTTTGTTTTTCACACATGAAGACTTCACGATGTTTTCTTTATCAAGTTGTAACACTACAAAATTGAGATAAATTACCAAAACCTTCCCAAACTTTGAAGTATTGATAGGAGAAAAGGGGATGATGATAGATAATATTTGGAAAATTGGATCAAGGGAAGACTCATTTGAATATTTCTCATATTGATTATATGCAATGGGCAGAAGGAAGTTTAATAAATATGAGAGTTAGGAATTAGGCTATTTTTTTATATTGTCAAATTGAGAACCAACATAGCTTTAGTTGGGGATGTGTGCCTCTTCTAATCATAATGAGAATTTAGATATATCTAGGAAAAATAAAATTATGTTAGAAAACCATTTTGCATGACATGTCTATCTAGATAAAGTTGCATTTGTTCATACTATTCTTTTCACATTTCATAGTCAACTATCTTTTATTGTAAATAATTAGTCCTGAGAAAAGCAACTTACATTTCTTGTGATTTTTTTGTATCCTCTAATATATTAACCAGACTATATCTTGTTATCGGCATAACCATTGCACCTCCTTTTGATGGAGTACTAGTTTAATTCAATTGATTATAATTATGGTTATGCCAATAAAGTGGGGTGCCTCAATAGAGCAAGAGCTCCAAGATAGCCATTCTTTAAAGTTGGAGCGGGATTTCTACTGAAAAGTAAAGGAAATGAAAGGAAATGATCTTTTATGGTTCACTATGCCAGCAATCTATATATGAGCTTACAAATTGGTTAGAGCAATATGGAACTACCTTGTACTCCTTGTGGGAGGCATCTAACTGCGCTACAAACGAGACATGCATACCCTACCCTTTTGTGAGATTCGAACTTGTGACCTCTCTTTCAAGAGTACAAATTCTCCACCACTAAAAAAACTCAATACTAGTGAGTGCTACGACCTTCAAGTATGATGCAATTGGTTGCACTTGAAGGAGGCTTTTAGACGGCTAGGAAACCAGCGCTTGATATCAAATACAAATATGGCATTGCCGTCACCTTCAAACACATCAAACCATGACAACGTGGAAAATACAAGCAGCTAATCTTATTGCCAAGTCACGCTACCCTTGGTAATCTTATTCACAAACGGGAAGATGTGTGTGCTAAGTAAGCGACAGTGCACGCTACGTTCCAGAACTAATTTAAAGTCTACTTTAGAACGATACTTTAGAACATCCCGCCTATTATCCTAGTCAGCTTCAAAGATATTAAACGATGACAAATAGTAAACACTTGAAAGTGGGCTTCGAACACACAACGTGGAAAATAAAGCACGGTAATCTTATTGCCAAGTCACACTTACCTTGACAAAGTGGGTTCTAGGTAAGTAAGTCACAGAGCACGCTACGTTCCAGAACCAATTTCGACTGCCCAAGGGAAAATAAACGAAACTTTTGAGCCACCCTAAAACAGGCCAGATTTAAAATGGTCTTTTACTCCTACGAATGTCAAGCTCTAACTTGAAAAAGACCACCACTATAGACGTGGGCCTCACGTTCCCCTGTGGACAAAACTGCAGAAATCACAACTTAGGATATCCAACCATAGATGCCAGGTTTAAATCTATCGCTTTCAAATGGGCAAGCTGCCGTTCAAAGATAAACATTGTAGCCTCCCATTTTCAACGCAACAGTGCTTACTCATTCTAGTTGCACATGCGCATATCAATGTTATTGACTTTTTGTCAGTCCAATTTTAACTGAAGCCAAATACAACTCATTGGTTAATTAATCCTAATATAGGAATATATGGTGTTATAAATCAAGAATCGAGGGAGTCGAATAGTGGACAAAACTGCAGAAATCACAACCATAGATGCCAGGTTTAAATCTATCGCTTTCAAATGGGCAAGCTGCCGTTCAAAGATGAACATTGTAGCCTCCCATTTTCAACGCAACAGTGCTTACTCATTCTAGATGCACATGTGCTGATCTGATTTATGAAAACCAGATTACAATACCTGGTGTGATACCTGCGGTATTGTAGATTTCAACACAAAAATTGACAACAAGAAGATTGCAAACCAAAAACTGTCTCCATTCTATTCAAAATTGGAGTTTATACAAGTCGAATGTATCCAAGGGGTCACACAAATCCCTTGGAATTGAAACGAAGAGTCACCATAATGTTTATTACAATTAAACTACTAAAACTATCAAAATTATCAAAAAACTAAATATAAAATTTCAGTCCACTTTGAGAAGGCATAACTTTCTCATCCTAGCTCCGAATTACAAACAAGGAATATATATCAAGAATCGAGGGAGTCGAATAGTGGAAAGTTAGCACCAAGAAAAACACTATGTGGGTGCATCCCATCATTCAAGTTTAGTGATATTTTGTAGTCATAGGTGTCTTGGGGACTTATTGATTTTTAGCCAAACATTTATTTATAAAAATTATAGTGAGTTTTGGTAATATCAAATGTTGTGTTTTACATATCATTTTGGATCATTCTTGATGATTTATCATCAAGAAGAGAGGAGTAATTGTTATTTTTACAAAATTTCTATTAATTTAGAGTTCTTTGATTGTTATTTTTAGTCAATTCGATAGTAATGATCAAATTAGGTTTTTAACAAGTTTTATCAACTCTTATAACTATTACATTGGAGAAAAGATCGCATTCTACAATGAAGGGTATATCCATGTGTTATTTGGATAGTCATATTTGTTAACATTGTCACATGAAATTATTCATACATTCAAAATCCAAATATGAAAACTAAATTTCTAACCAAAACCTTAATTAGGATGGAGAAAACTACCATTTCTTTTATTTTTTTCTGATAACACTATGGTATCCCCAAAAGCTACGACAAGCGTTGGCCCCTTGCGACTTGACCCAGTGTCTCAACAGACCTTGCCTTGATCTTACTTTTTGCCAAGTTTTGGGATAATGAAGAGGCAAGTCAAGGCAAGACTATTCCACAAGAAATAGCAATTGGGCCAAAATCAATTGCATGCCATTTAACCAAAGGCATCGTGAATCGATCTTGAAACCTATAAACAAAGAACCCAAAGCCCTTAACCAACTATGATGCCCCTTTAGGTAGAGAAAACTATTATTTCAATGAAGAAAAAATCAAAGTAACAATAAAATGCTAGAACAACAAAATGGAATGATATAGGGCTGGAACCCTAATGTTGTATTTAAGGAAGAAAGGGTCTTAAACATAGGCAAAAAGGGTAGACAAAAGTAAACGAATCATGTCTATGTTGATTATTACCATTTAGGTTTAATTTTAATGATATCTAATCATTATATTTAAGTCTTTGTACATATCATCAAAACAAAAATCAGTTATAAAACAGTAAATCTTTAACATTTAGAGCACAAGATGGATGGCCTCTTCACCGATAAGAAAAATTTTGGTATATGAGGAAATTACTATAGGAATGAGATGATATATTGATAATAGCAACATCATTTTTTGAATTAATAGATTAAAAGAGAAGATAATATTCGATAAATTATTTGGCAACCTCTCACATTACATAGTGATGACACTTTAGCTACTCTAAGCAATGAATACTAGAAGCAAGCTAGTAGCCAAAAATGAAGTAAATAATATTTTAACCTTATTTTTTCAATTGACATAGGCATATATGCTTACATTTTTTTCGTTTTTTTTTTCTGAATAAGTGTCTAAATTATGATTTATATAAAAAAATATATTACACATATTCATAAAATAATCGATGGATATAAAATCACACCACGAAATTGCAAATAGGGTGAAGCCTAGAGCATAAAATATAGAAATAATTAAGTCACTAAGAAGATAGAGAAATAGAAAAGGGGGCAAGAGGGATAACGATCGATAAAATCTTAATTTCAAAATGTGAAAAATTAACAATACTTGATCAGCCATTTCACCTTCACTCTTTTAATTTTATGAGGCATTACGCCCTAATATTCTTGTGTATAGCCACTCAAATAGTCCTTTGGATAAAAATTCTAGTACCAAAGTTGAATTACATTTAAAGGTACTAAAGATGATGAAATTGTGTGTGCGTGTGTGCCTGTGTCTACATATACATATACATATTCATACATACATACATACATGCATGCATACATACACACATACATACACATATAAATTAACAATTGGATATATGCATACAAATATATATACACGGGTGTGTGTGTACATGTGTGTGTGTGTGTGTGTACATACATAAGTATATAAGAGGGTACACTACTCTTGTGATTATTCCTCCTCTTAATACCATGAAACATTAAGTATAGACAATGTACAAAAAAAAAAAATGAGAAATACTAATCATGAGAGAAAGGATTGTCACATTATCAATATGCAACAACAATAAAAAAAATATAATTGTATTAGTTATTATAACACAATAATTTGTAATTGTAGATTGTAATCAACTTGATGTTTATTGTCATTTGTCATTATACAATAACCATTAAAAAAATAGTTTGTAAATGGTGCAGGGGCACCCAATGTCCTTCATGCCTCCATGAGGCAAATTTTTTAAATTATGTTTTGTTTTGTGTCAAATAAGGTTCTATGGACCATTTTGTAATGATTTGTTGTCAATGAATGTAATTGGAAACCCTTTTGGGTCCATGATGCAAATTTGTTAGAAAATTGTCAATATGTAATTGGAAACCCTTTTGGGTCCATGATGCAAAGTTGTTAGAAAATTGTCAATATTGTCACGAGGAGGCAAAATATTGTCAATATGTGTCCATGATGCAAAGTTGTTAGAAAATTGTCAATATTGTCACGAGGAGGCAAAATATTGTCAATATGTG
Organism: Cryptomeria japonica; assembly: GCF_030272615.1. Lineage (NCBI taxonomy): Eukaryota > Viridiplantae > Streptophyta > Pinopsida > Cupressales > Cupressaceae > Cryptomeria > Cryptomeria japonica. The sequence goes on along the minus strand of NC_081407.1, from coordinate 628,810,471 downwards.
TCCAAATCCATTCTATCATTGTTTAGCATCTATTAGGTCTCTTCAAACATATTTATAATGGTTTCAAGCCATAAGAGTCTTGGTTAAGGTCCTTTTAGCAAGTTTTGTAAAAGTTGTCATGATTGACAAAAAAAAAAGTTGTCATTCTAAATGTGCAAAATGGGAAGTTGAAAAGACAAAGTTGTAAAGGGGTAGTTCAAGAAGTTAGAAAGGGTGTAGAAAGTTATAAATAGACCCCTTGTGAATCATTTGTATATGGCTAAGTTTAGAGTAAGGTGGTGAGGATGATTTTGAAGATGGAATGAATAAAGAACCTCATTTTCTTTATTTTTCCACGCATTTATTGTAGTTCTTTCATGATGTACAACAATATACAGAATGATACAGATATGCAACTCACATGGTTGGAAATATAATTTACTTTCAGGCATTTTTTTTCTTACTAGTTCAAAAGAAAATGTTGTTTAAGTTGTCTAATGGTCGAATCTTTCCAGCTACCCAGTTCAAAAACTAAGTTTATCCAGCATAGCATTCCATTTTTTAGGGTTATTTTCTAAAGAAACCCTATCCAATTTTGACACATGTTGTATAAATCCCAAATGGGTATCTAAAATTTCTTTTATGTTTCTGATATGAGCGCTTTAGTGAAAATTATTCCCAAAAAACCCCTTTTGTTGCACTTTTTAAACCTAGGGTGTAAATTACCAGTCCGTTTTTTAGTCAAGTGTTCTCAAGGAGTCATATGATAAAATTGGATATAATTTGTGTCTTTAAAAAGGGAGGGTATCTGAAAAACTATTTGTCTTGTGGATATTTTCCCTAGGTCAAGAATTATGCCCTGTTTTGTCATTGGCGGGGGCTACTAGAATTTAGGACAGTTTATGTGGAAAATGTACAAGTTGGAATAACCAGTGGGTTTGAGAGTTTCCAAGGGTGTATAAATATTGTATTTTATTGTTCTAAGATGTTCCCAAAGTGGGTTGATCCTTGTGAAACATTGAGCCCTTAATTGGTGTTTGTAGCCTATGAGGCATAGTGACCTTTTGAAGGGAAACTTAGGAGTTTATGACGAGCCATGGTGAAGGGATGTTTGGAAACCAACCTGAGAAGAATACTTATCTATTTGAAGCCTTGAAGTGACAAGGGTTCTTCCTTGAGGGAGAATTGTTTTACATAGTTTCTTACTTGGGTTAAGGGAAGGATATTAGCCCATTGTTCTAAAATATGCCTACATGGTTGCAAACTTGAACCCCCTGTATTACGTCAATGAAAATCCAAGTTAGGTGAAAATACCAATATCTTTACCTTAATGAGAAATATAATTAGTTGTAGGCCCTCTTTAGTATCCCAAGAATAAAATTAATAGAAAATATTCTTCTTCCTTCACATATATCTCCTAAAAGTATAGATCATAGCTAAAAAAATACCTATAAAATTGAAAAATAAACACGTGAGATTATACCTCATGTACATAATTTCCCATGAATACATAATTAGTATCAATTTCCTTTCCATCAATACAAAAAAGATTTACCAAATTATATAACTACCTAGAAATATCCCTACATACCATGGTTTGGCACTTTATAGGTTGTGAATTTTATTCTCCAATTAAAATGTGTTTACCCAGCTTATAGAGGTTTTTCACCTCCACATTTGACAATAGATTCCAATCTAAGATATACTCAAATTTCTTATTCAAATCAACATGGGAAGGAATCTCTAACATTCTAATTGCTCTTCAAATAAAAGATATATTAATGAAAGAAACCCACATCATAAATGTCCCAAATTTGTCATAATTATAACACCAACTAAAGTTTTTGTATTGTAATAAAGTATAACCCTTTACAATTTCACACTCTATTTAGGCACCTACTTTAGTGTGCTTTCTCCTAGATCATTTTAAGCCTATTTGGGCCCTATCCTAATATAATTTTATTGTTAAACCCAAAACTTAATTGTCGTCATATGCTAATTTCGAGTGTAGGTCCTATGCTATGGATCCTGATATTGTGCCACCCCTTTTCTCAATATATGTTTGAGTTGACCCTCTAAAATGGACCCAAATTCAAATGTGTACAAGTTTTTGCCTCCATCATTCAAGATCCAGTCCTAATTTGATACCTACAAACTTATAATTAGTATTTAAAATGTCTCTCACAATTAACCTTTTTTGAGGATGGATACAAATGGATCTTCTACAATGAAGATGGTTCATCCAACTCTATTCCTCTCATCTCAATGCTTAATGTGTCACTATCAGGAGTTCTAGAAGCAATGCCTAACTTTTCTCTAGTAGAAATGATCTAAGGCCTAACAGCTTCAAAATTTGAAAGGGGTATCTCAAAAAGTCCTCATTTTCATCAATTGACATTTCTATAGTGAATGAAATTCTCAAATTCTCTGCAAGACGACGCCCAATTTCCACACCTTTTTTGTAATTTTGTTTGGCCTTTATATTTAGTGAACCAAGAAACTCAAAATTCCTATTGAAACCATCAATAACTTGCAAGAGTAAAGAACTAGGTTATACTTTTTTGTTATTTCTAGTATGCCTTAACATTTCTCCTTTTGATGTGCTCCAAAGCCTACCAACTTTTATATCTAGTGAAGAGATCTCAAATAAAGCCTCATTCTCTTTGGTTGATATTCCTGCAAAGAATGAAAAATCCAATTGCCTTGGAGGAGAATCCTATAATTTTGTGATGTCTCTATTATATTATTTTCTTTTTAAATTGGATTTTCCAAGAGACTAATAATCCATGTGGACACCCTCAATAACTTCTGAGATTAAATATCTAACCTCTATTAATCTTGTCTAATTGGTAATTGTTGACACCTTTTCCTTTTAGTGGGAATGTGTTCTCTTCCTTGTCAATCTAAGAATATTGTGTTTCATGATCATTGATACCATTATATGATTTCAAGCATAAAACTCATTCTGTGAGGTTTGATTCTCAATCCTAATGAATCTTTGATTATTTGGATTTGAGATTCTTGTATTTGTAGGAATCTTTAAAATAATTCCCAATCTTCTCTCGAGGTTATTAGCTTTTTTTTGCCCTACATTTGGTGTGCCAATGAATTGAGGTGGCTCTTTGAAAGATTAGGATCTACATGATTTAATTCCAATGGAGGCAATTGATACTTGGCTTTTCACACATGAAGACTTCACCCTATTTTCTTTATCAAGCTGTAATTTTGAAAATAATATTTATTTATTAATAATTTTAATAATCATTTATACATGTAAATTTCAATCGAGAATCTCATAAAGTCCTTATTTTCATCAATCAACATTTCTACAGTGATTGAAATTTTCAATTTCTTTGCAAGACGATGCCCAATTTCCACACCTTTTTGTACTTTTGTTTGCCTTTTATATTTAGTGAACCAAGAAAGTCAAAATTACTATTTAAACCTTCAGTAACTTGCAAGAGTAAAGAACTGGGTTCTACTCTTTTGTTCTTTCTAGTATGCATTAACATTTCTCCTTTTTATGTTCTCCAAAGCCTACTAGCTTTTATATCTAGTGAAGAGATCTCAAATAAAGCCTCATTCTCTTTGGTTGATCTTCCTACAAAGAATGAAAAATCTAATTTCCTTGGAGGAGAATCCTATAATTTTGCACGATGTCTCTATTATATTGTTTTATTTTTAAATTAGATTTTCCAAAAGACTAATAATCCATATGGACACCCTCAATAACTTCTAAGATTAAAGATCTAAACTCTATTAATCTTGTCTCATTGGTAATTGCTAACACCTTTTCTTTTCAGTGGGAATGTGTTCTCTTCCTTATCAATCTCAGAATATTGTGTTTCATGATCACTGATACCATGATATTATTCTAAGCATAAAAATCATTTTGCGAGCTTTGATTCTCAATCCTAATGAAACTTTGATTATTTGGATTTGAGATTCTTGTATTTGTAGGAATCTTTAAAATATTTCCCAATCTTCTCTCGAGTTTATTAACTTTTTTTTGTCCTACATTTAGTGTGCCAATGAGTTGAGGTGGCTCTTTGAAAGATTAGGATCTACTGATTCAATTTCAATGGAGGCGATTGATACTTGGCTTTTCACACATGAAGACTTCACCCTATTTTCTTTATGAAGTTGTTATTTTGAACATAATATTTATTTATTAACAATTTTTATAATCATTTATACGTGAAAACTTCAATCGAGAATCTCAAAATGTCCTCATTTTCATCAATCGACATTTCGATACAGTGAATGAAATTCTCAAATTCTCTGCAAGACGAGACCCAATTTCCACACCTTTTTTGTACTTTTGTTTGCCTTTTATATTTAGTGAAACAAGAAACTCAAAATTCCTATTGAAACCTTCAATAACGTGCAAGAGTAAAGAACGAGGTTCTACTATTTTGTTCTTTCTAGTATGCCTTAATATTTCTCCTTTTGATGTTCTCCAAATCCTACCAACTTTTATATCTGGTGAAGAGATCTCAAATAATGCCTCATTCTCTTTGGTTAATATTCCTACAAAGAATGAAAATCCAATTGCCTTGGAGGAGAATCCTACAATTCTGCACGATGGACACATTGTTTTCTTTATAAATTGGATTTTCCAAGAGACAAATAATCTGTTAGAGTTATATTTTATTAGCTAATAATTATGTATTTAATTATTGGTCTATTATACTCTATGCTTAAGTTAAACTTAGGAATCTTATAATTCTATAGGGTTTTCTCCTTTAGGGTCTCGAGTATCATTTTATAAGGATTCTCTCTTTGTATTTTCATAACAACTGTAATTATTGAATTTCATTCTCGTTGCACAATCAATATGACTCCTCTTTTCTGGATCTCTGAATTCTGGCCTCCGTAGCTTTTTTGCTTCTCTCCTCCTATGAAAGGTTTGCATGCAGGTGATCTTTGGAAGCTGTAGAGTTGATTTTTCATCAACTCCAATATGGTATCAGAGCTCCAGATATGTGTGCCCTTGTTCTCTTCATGATAGATTTTGGACATTGTTCTTCAGATATGTGTATTCGGGGGTTTGTGTAGATGTTTTTTTCTATTTTTGGCCGTAGCTAATTTTTTGGTAGATTTTGATGCCAAAAGGACCTCACAGTTGGATTGAGAAGGTTGATTCCATGAATTTTGATATATAATTTGCCTTTTTTTGTGATAGGGGCATCTGGGCCATGATTTTTTATTGGCACATTTTTCGAGACATGAAAATCTGTACAATTGTACCTGCAAATGTGTCAAAAAAATTTCATTCTAAAAAAAAAAATATATATATTTTACCCTCTTAATGCCCTAAAAGAGGGTTTTTTTTCTTTTGGCTGTAACTTGGTCATACGGAAACGCTTTTTCAAAAAATTTATATCGTCGGAAAGCTCTTTTTGAGCTCTCTTCAAATCTAAAGATTTAAACTTTTGATTTTGTTTTTTTGATGGCATTTTTTTCTGTCAAATCCAGAAGTTCCTTTTTGCACTCCGGGAGACATAACTTGAGCATCCAAACTCCATTTTTTGAAAACATTATATAGTTGGAAATCTTACTCTGTGTTATTTCCATTCATATGAGTTTTCTTTCTAGATTCTTCTCAAGGTATATTTTATTCAATTTTTTGCTTTTTAGCACTCTGGTGAATATCTCGGATGTTTTAGGTCTTGGGATCTCTTTCTTTGAGTGAGATGTCTCGTCTTTGGTTGTTCTTTTTGTTTCCAATTTTTTGTCTCTTCTTATCATTGTAGCATTTTATTTATGCAAATGCACTGAGATAAAGTGCCACCATGCATTGTATACTTGGGATCTTTCACATCTTGTGCCTTATTGTACATGCATTACTTATAAAGTGTCATGGGGGGTTGATGTTTGTCTTTTGTTTGCCATCTACCTTTGTCAAGTGAGTGTTCCTTCCACGGCATTAGCCTCATGATATGTGTCAAGTGAGTGTTCCTTCCATGACACTATGTACTTTCTCTGAACCTTTGATGTTCCTAATTCTTCGTCATGCAGTTCTTGTTGGTCGTTCTTTTTATTGTACATGTCCTTCTCCCTTTTCAGCATTATGGGGAGGTTTGTCCTATTATTCTAATGTTTCCTTGGTTTGATTGATCAGCTCTTCAGGCTTTGGTGTTTTATGTCATTTGTAATTTCAAGTTCAGTTGTTTGCCTTTGTTTGCCATCTGATTCAATTATTTACTATTTATTTGATTATTAAATCCACTAGCCAACAGTTAATTACAATAGATATTCTATTTTCCTCTTCTTCCATAGGAATGAGTCATAGGTCCTCCATACCTTCTATCTAACATTGACTCCCCCCCTCACCCTCCCTATCTTGATCATCAGCATCAATCCCTTTATCGTATCCCATCAACCCAATAACGCCACATTCATCACCATCCATCTCTAAAAGGAGGGACTGTGTTTCCCATCCTAAGTCATCCTATAAGCCAAGCAAGTCACTCTGTCTACATAGGCACATTGACTCACACACACCTAGACTATCAATAGATACTTTTTGATCAAGTATCTTCTGGTCTCAATAGGTAATCGAATATGGCAAACCTAGACTACAACATGCATTTCTCACAATGACCTAGTCTCAACGGGGCTGCTATGATTCACCATATCCAACCTACAATGCAAACACTATCAATTGATCAACCAATCAAACACAATCACAACATACAATTACATCAATTGTCTAAGTCTCAAAAAGTATTTTGCTTCAGATACCTTGACTTCATCGGGAAATTACATCAATTGTCTAAGTCACAATAGGTTACTTTGATTCACTTACTCAGACTTTATCATGTCCAAGCGAACAACTGACATCAACTGTCACACTTTGACTCAACTAGGGTAATTTAACTGATTGCACCAGATTGTCCAACCAATCTTGATCAATTGTACAGTATCAATAAAAAGCACAAAACCACATTTGCATTGTATCTCCTGCATGACCTAAGGGTACTCACTGGCTTCCCCTTTCTCTGTATTCACTCCATTTTCTTTCATTCTTTCACTGTAATTGCTAATTTCTTCTATTCTACCTCCCCTAACTTCTTTCTCTTTTTCGAGAGATCGCCCGATTTTTTGAAAAAATTTCGGCCCATCTCTCGAGGGGGCATACCACCCACTAAATTAACATTTATGGGGCATATTTCTTCATGCTTATTTTTCTTTCTATGAAACGATGCGATAAACCACACCTTCTCAAAGAGGGGAAAATGTAGTCACATAAATTTGTCAATTTAATTAAATGAATATTTAGTATTTCTTTGATTATTAAATCCACTAGCCAACAGTTAATTAAATTAATATTTAATTAATTCATCCTCAACCTCTTCTCTTATTAATTAAATAAATTATTCAGTTTATTTAAATTAATTCATTAAACCACGCCTCTAAACCAATTAAATGAATAAATCATGTTTATTTAATTTAACCCTCTTTCCTCTTTTAAATAAATAATTAAAACATTTATTTAAATCCCTAAACTACCCCCACCCATGTGCATTCTCCTACAAATGCAAGTTGCAACCACAATTGAAATAAATTAATTTTATTTTTATTAAAATCCTATTTTCCCTCAACCACCAAACCCACTAGCAATCCTAAATCCCCCTATAGACTCTTCTAGCTACTTTCTAAGTTCTTCTAACCATTCCTAATTAGCCTAATCCATCTCCTAAATATTGTCACATTCCTAAGCAACTTGAAGTCACTTCTCAAAGTCTCCAAAGTCTTTGAAAAGTATTTAATGCTTTATGTCTTCAACAAGCTAACCCCTAAAGTCTTTCAAACCACTAATGGCTCTTACATGACCATTAATGGCTCTTACATAACCATTTATGGTTAATTACACTTGCCCACATGGTTAACCTCTAACTCAACCTCCATGTAACCCATGTGTCTTCTCAAGCATTCATTGCTTTGACCATGGTTATTCCCTCTAACTCTTGCACAAGAGTTTATCCATTGGATAAAAGCATTATTCATTGGATAAAGGCTTTATTCATTCAACCCAACTTAAACATTAACTCCTAAGGTAATCCTCAAGTCATCTCAGGCATTTAATGCTTCTTCCATCTCCTCTCAAGCCATCTTATGTTGATATTTGTCATCCTGGGATTGGATTGAAAGCCCTCACATGGATCATAAACCCATCAATCCTAACCCTTGTTGCGATTACTCAATCTCAACCATCCATTGCTCCATTTTTCCTATAAATAGAGCTCATTTCTTCATAATCTAGATCCATAAATTTTGCATGCATCTAAGTTATAGTGAGTTTAGGAGAGCATTAGATTTGTCTTTTGGCTAAAATTAACATTAGTTAATTAAATAATATCTCATATCTAGCTTGTTTTACACTTGCATTGGCATAATTAACCGTTTTCAATCTTGAATCTCCATAAAACATCCGTAATAGTGCAAAAAGCTACTGAGAGATACACTCATTTGGAACTTGTAGAGGAGAGGAACAAGGGAGGAGCAGCTTCAAGCATGTTGGAGGGCATTTGGGGATGTTTCATTGCATTCCTTCATTTTGTTAATCTTTCCATTTTATGTTTGGTATCTCTCTTGATATGCTTGCTTAGGATAGTCTTTCATTTATGATTTATGACACTAACACTAACGTTTGAATTGCTCCTTGTGTTTGTGTGTCTTTCTAACATCCTTTTTTGCAGAATATCAGATAATATTTGGAAAATTGGCTCAAGGGAAGACTCATTTAAATAATTCTCATATTGATTATATGCAATGGACAAAAGGAAGCTTAATAAATAATGAGAATTTGGTTATATCTAGGGGAAAAATAATTATGTTAGAAAACTATTTTGCATGACAAATCTATCTAGATAAAGTTGCATTTGTTCATACTATTATTTTCACATTTCATGGTCAACTATCTTTTATTGTAAATAATTAGTTTCGGAAAAAGCAACTTACATTTCATGTTTTTTTGTGTCCTCCGATATATTAACCAAACTATATCTTGTTATTGACATAACCATTGCACCTCCTTTTGATACGAATATTAGTTTAATTCAATTGATAATAACTATGATTATACCAATAAAATGGTGTCCCCGAGCAAAGCAAGCCATTCTTCAAAGTTGGGGCAGGATTCCTAATGGAAAACACACTGCTAGCGCGTGTTATGGCCTTCAAACTAGTGCAGTATGACGCATTTGATTGCGCTTGAAGGAGACGTTTAGACGGCTATGAAAATTCTAATTGACAATCGTACCAGCGTTTAATTTCAAATTATACCAATATGGCATTACACTCACCTTCAAACATATCAAACCATGAAAACGTAAGCGACAGTACACGATACGTTCCAGAACCAATTTAAAGTCTATTCACATTACACTCACCTTCAATCTTATTCACAAACTGGAAGATATGTGTGCTAAGTAAGCGACAGTACACGATACGTTCCAGAACCAATTTAAAGTCTACTTTAGAATATATCCAGCCTATTATCCCAGTCAACATCAAAGATATCAAACAATGACAAATAGTAAACACTTGAAAGTGGGATTCGAACACACAACATGGGAAATAAAGAAAGGTAATCATATTGCCAAGTCACGCGCGCGCTTACCTTGAGAAAGTGGATGCTAGGTAAGTAAGTCACAAAGCACCCTACGTTCCAGAAACAATTTCGACTGCCTAACGGAAAATAAACGAAACTTTTGAGCCATCCTAAAACACCCTATATTCAAAATGGCCTTTTCCTCCTACGAATGTCAAGCTCTAACTTGAAAAAGACCACCACTATAGACGTGGGCCTCATGTTCACCTGTGGATATCCAACCCTAAAATAAGAATATATGGTGTTATAAATCAAGAATCGAAGGAATCGAATTATGGAAATTTAGCTCAAGAAAAGCACAAACTCATGCACCAATGGAAAGACATACAATTTTTTTTTTTTTTTTTTTTTTTTAATAAGTGTCTAAATTATTATTTATATAAAAATAATATTATACATATTCATAAAATAAATTGGTGGATATAAAATTACACCACTAGATTTCATATAGGGTGAAGTCCAAATCATAAAACATAGAAATGATTAAGTCACTAAGAAGATAAATAAATAGCAAAGGGGGCAAGAGCGATACCGATCAATAAAATTTTAATTTCAAAATGTGAAAATTTAACAATATTTGATTAGCCACTTCACCTTCACATTTTTAACTTTATAAGGCATTATGCCCTAGTTTTCTTGTATAGAGCCACTCAAATAGTCTTTTGAATAAAAATTCTAGTATCAAAGTTGAATTACATTTAAAAGTTCTAAAGGTGATGAAATTATATATGTGTGTGTATGTATATGTGTGTACATATATATGTATATGTATTTGTATTTTTATGGCATACATATACATATATGTATATGTATGTATATATGCATACATATACATATATGTATATACATATACATATACACATCCGTTTTTTAGTCAAGTGTTCCAAAGGAGTAATATGATCAAATTGGATATCATTTGTGTCTTTCAAAAGGGTATCTGAAAAACTATTTTTCTTGTGGAGATTTGCCCTAGGTCAAGAATTATGCCATGTTTTGTCATTGGTGGGGGCTACTAGAATTTAGGACAGTTTATGTGGAAAGCATACGAGTTGGAATAACCAATGGGTTTGAGAGTTTTCATGGGTGTATAAATGTTGTATTTTATTGGTCTAAGATGTTCCCAAAGTGGGTTGAGCCTTGTGAAACATTGACCCCTTAATTGGTGTTTGTAACCTATGAGGCATAGTGACCTTATGAAGGGAAACTTTGGAGTTTATGAGGAGCCATGGTGAAGGGTTGTTTGGAAACAAGATTGAGAAGAATCCTTATCCATTTGAAGCCTAGAAGTGACAACGGTTCATCCTTGAGAGAGAATTTTTTTACATAGTTTCTTACTTGGGTTAAGGGAAGGATATTAGCCCATTGTTGTGAAATATGCCTACATGGTTGTGAACTTGAACCCCCTGTACTACATCAATGAAACTCCAAGTTAGGTATAAATATCAATATCTTTACCTTAATGAGAAATGGAATTAGTTGTAGTCCCTCTTTAGTATCCCAAGAATAAAATTAATAGAAAATATTCTTCTTCCTTCACATATATCTCCTAAAATTATAGAACATAGCTAAAAAAATACCTATAAATTTAAAAAATAAACACGTGAGATTATACCTCATGTACATAATTTCCCATGAATACATAATTAGTATCAATTTCCTTTCCATTAATACAAAAAAGCTTTACCAAATTATATAACTACCTAGAAATATCCCTACATACTATGATTTGGCACTTTATAGGTTTTGAATTTTATTCTCCAATTAAAATGTGTTTACCCAACTTATAGAGGTTTTTCACCTCCATATTTGACAATAGATTCCAATCTAAGATATACTCAAATTTCTTATTCAAATCAACATGGGAAGGAATCTCTAACATTCTAATTGCTCTTCAAATAAAAGATATATTAATGAAAGAAAACCACATCATAAATGTCCCAAATTTGTCATAATTATAACACCAACTAAAGTTTTTGTATTGTAATAAAGTGTCACCCTTTACAATTTCACACTCTATTTAGGCCCCTACTTTAGTGTGCTTTCTCCTAGCTCATTTTAAGCCTATTTGGGCCCTATCCTAATATAATTTCATTGTTAAAGCCACAACTTAATTGTCGTCATATGCTAATTTCAAGACTAGGTCCTATGCTATGGATCATGATATTGTTCCACCCCTTTTCTCAGTATATGTTTGATTTGACCCTCTAAAATAGACCCAAATTCAAATGTGTACAAGCTTTTGCCTCCATCATTCATGATCCAATCCTAATTTTATAACTACAAACTTATAATTAGTATTTAAAATGTCTCTCACAATTAACCTTTTTTTAGGATGGATACAAATGGATCTTCTACAATGAAGATGGTTCATTCAACTCTATTCCTCTCATATCAATGCTTAATGTGTCACTATCAGGAGTTCTAGAAGCAATGCCTAACTTTTCTCTGGTAGAAATGATCTGAGGCCTAGCAGCTTCGAAATTTGAAAGGGGTATCTCAAAAAGTCCTCATTTTCATCAACCGGCATTTCTACAGTGAATGAAATTCTCAAATTCTCTGCAAGACGATGCCCAATTTCCACACCTCTTTTGCAATTTTCTTTTCCTTTTATATTTAGTGAACCAAGAAACTCAAAATTCCTATTGAAACCTTCAATAACTTGCAAGAGTAAAGAACTAGGTTCTACTTTTTTGTTCTTTCTAGTATTCCTTAACATTTCTCCTTTTGATGTGCCCCAAAGCCTACCAGCTTTTATATCTAATGAAGAGATCTCAAATAAATCCTCATTATCTTTGGTTGATCTTCCTACAAAGAATGAAAAATCCAATTGCCTTAGAGGAGAATCCTATAATTCTGTGATGTCTTTATTATATTGTTTTCTTTTTAAATTGGATTTTCTAAGAGACTAATAATCCATATTGACACCCTCAATAACTAAATTGAGATTTGAATTTGCTTTCCGCGAGATCTAGGAGCCTAGGGGATCCCCTCCCTGATCCTTTGGATGGGGCCTCAAATGATACTTGAGATGGTGGTACCAATACTGCCAATGGGTTTTCTGTCACCTCCGACAAAACTAGAGAGGTTGAGGACCCCAATAATAAGATTGCCTCTGTGGAATGCAACAAGAAAAGGGCCTCTCTTATTTCTTCAAAACTTAAAGGCAAGGCCATTTCTCTGGTACCGCATAAGGTAGACCGGGACTCTAGCACTTGGTCCATCTCCATTCTGGACAATGTTGTAGATCATAATATGACTTATATGCATTTGGTCTTGGTTGGAAAATTTATCGGCCCACGCCCAAATATTGAGATTGTCCATTCCTAGGTGGCAAGGAAATGGAAAGGTAAAGGTCAAACTTATGTTGTGGCTATGGCTGGTGGCTTCTTCTCCTTTTCATTCTCTTGTGAAGAAGGATTTTGATCTTTTCTGGCGGGAGGTCCTTGGATGCTAGGAAAAGCTTCGCTGGCCCTTAAAAAATGGGAACCAAGTTTTAATCCCCAATACTAGGAATGTAATGAAGCCCCTATCTGGGTCAGATTGCCAGGTTTACCCATGGAATTCTAGGGAGAAGAATTTTTTGCAGGTATTGTTTCCTGCTTTGGGGATCTAATCTCAGTCGACCCAATGATTGTAGCAAAAAGATGACTGGTCTATGCCAAACTATGTGTTAATGTCAAACAGTCCTCAAACCTACCTTCTGAGGGAGATCTTTTCTCCAAGCTCGGCAGCTGGGTGCAAAAAGTAGAGTATGAATCCATCCCCTTTGCGTGTTTCCACTGCAAAAAATTTGGTCATTGGGCTAGACAGTGCCTGTCTAAGCCAAACAAGGAATGGAGAAAAAGGAATGAGCCGCTCTTAGAAAAGAAGGATGCCCTGGCTGCGGAGCCTTCCTCAACTATTTTGGGCTCTATTCTGGTTGACACTAGTCTGGAGCCAATCATTCCCATTGACCTTGACCTGAACAGCTTAGACCCTATGGAGTTTGTTGGGGATCCCTCTGATGTGAATGCCCCCTGCATTGATGGGGTTTCCCCAACCTCTACTAGATCTGCCCAGGATATTCCCATTCAATTGATTGTTGATATGGATAACTCTTTTGAGTTGAATCCCTAGACCTGCCCCTTGCAAGATCCTCCTCCTGAATACCCCGCTCCTTTTATTGAGGTCAAGCCCAAAAACAGAAGAAGGAACTCCCCTATTGGCCAAATCACCCCAACTCCTGGGGGGGTCTTAACCAGAAATAGACAAAGAGCGGACTGCGGGTCAGATTCAAGGGGGGTGGGGAGACCTTCTAATGCAGTTAGCAGAGATAGATAGAGTCAGGTTGCCATTGCTGACGGAGCCCAGAGAACATTACCACAAATAGGGATGGGATCCCCCCTCATGCTAAATGAAGGCCATCTCATGGAATATAAGGGGATTAAACCACCCCCATAAGCATGACCTGCTATCTAATTTAGTCAGAGATCACAAGCCTGATATTTGTCTTGTCCAAGAAACAAAAATGCTTGGTAGTAAAGTGGAAAAACTCAAACTGGCGATTTTTGGAGATTGTGGTGTTCACTATGTGGATGCTGATGGTGCTTCAAGAGGTATCACCACCCTTTGGAATCTGAGACTATTGTGCGGTAAGTTGGTCCTCTCTTCTCCCAATCACATTGCTACTATATTCTTTAATCTTAAAGATGGATCCTTCTGGATCATTTCCAACATCTATGCTCCTAATGGGAGATCAGCTAGGAAATCTCTATGGTCTTCCATTTGCTTTGCCAGATCTCTCTTCCCTAATGATAAATGGATCCTTCTGGGTGATTTCAATACCCCTCTCTCTAATCTGGAAAAATCTGGCGGTATACCTATTTCTATTGATAGTAGACAAGACTTGGCTGACATGATCAACTCTTTGAGCCTTTTAGATCTTGATCTTATTGGGGCTAAATACACCTGGTCCAACAGACGCAGTGGGGAGGATCTTATTCAGGTCAATCTTGATAGGGGTCTTATTTCTCTAGATTGGCTCTGGTTGGCCTCCTGCAGACTCAATGCCTTACCCGCGTTGGATCATATCACTTCCCCATCTGCCTCTTGGTCTCTCTATTGTCTGGTAGAAAGGCGTACCCCTTCAGATTTGAGAAAATGTGGCTTATGGCCCCGAAAATCCAAGATAAAATTTTAGAGTGGTGGAGTATTGATATCCAGGGAACGACGATGTTTCGTATAGCCAAGAAGCTCTCCAATGTTAAGTCTAATATTCAACCCTGGAATAAATCCACTTTTGGCAACATCTTCAAAGCTAAGGAGAAGCTCAAGCTGGAACTTGCGGAGGTTAAAGAGCATATCCAAGCTTACAGGTTTGATATTGATGTCTCAAATAAAGAAATTGATATTTTGACCAAATTCCATGATATTATCTCCAAAGAAGAAGAATTTTGGAAGTAGAAATCTAGAGCCTTATGGCTCAAAAGTAGTGACAAAAACACTAAGTTCTTCCATATGAAGACTCTTAAGCACAGGGCTACCAATAGAATAAACAAAATTCAGATTGGGCAGAGATGGGTTGATAAGCATGATGAGATTTGTCAGGAAGCCATCATTTTTTTCTCCAAGGTCCTTTTTTTGGACGACCCTCTTGATTCTTCAGCTCAGATTGAAATCTTGAAAGAGATTCCCTCCATCATCTCTAGGGACATGAACTTGGAGCTTACCAAAATCCCTTCCACTGAAGAAGTTCGCAGTGCTTTTTTCTCTTTTGAAGGTAACAAGGTCCCCTGACCTGATGGTTTCCCTCTTTTTTTCTTTCAATATTTTTGGCAAATTATCTGCTCTAATATGGTCACTGTTGCTTAAGAATTTTTTGGATCTTGCTCTCTCCTGAAGGAACTGAATGCCACCTTCCTAGTCCTCATCCCTAAGAAATATGATGCCTGCTCTTTTCAGGATTTTAGACCTATTAAAGCCTTTGCAACTCTATTTATAAAATCTTCACCAAGATTCTTGTGCTCAGGCTTAAGATTTTCATCCCCTCTTTAATCTCTAAACATCAAAATGGGTTTGTGCCTAGGAGGCAGATCTTGGGTTTTGCTATTGTGGTCCATGAGAACATCCACTCCCTTTCAATTAATAAAAAACTGGGTTTCCTCCTGAAACTTGACCTACTGAAAGCTTTTGATAGAGTCAATTGGTGCTTCCTCCTCAGAATCCTCAGGGCCTTTGGATTCGGAGATAACTTCATCCAGATTATTAAGCAATGTGTTTCCACCCCAAAATTCTCTGTGTTCATTAATGGATCTTCCTCCAGTTTTTTCTATGGGTTTAGGGGCATAAGACAAGGGGATCCTCTATCTCCTTTCCTTTTCATTCTGATGAGTAAAGCTCTTAGCAGAAGAATTCAAAGGGAGGTCAAAAATGGCAATATTATGGGCCTTTGGCCCTCCTCTCAAGCCCCCACTTGCTCTCACCAGCAATTTATTGACAACACTCTCTTGATGAGAGAAGGTTCAATCAAAGAAGCCAAGAATTTAAAAACGAATCTGAATATATATGAACATGGCTCGGGACAAAAAATTAGCTTGGCTAAAAGCTCCATCTTCTTCTTTAACACCCTTGCGCATAGGAAAGTTAAGATTGCCTCGATTATTGGCTGCAAAATTGGAACTTTTCATGATTCCTATTTGGGCCTTCCACTCTATCAGGGCCCGGCTCTTGACTCTTTTTGGGTGAATCTTATAGACAAATTCCAAAACCAATTGGCTAGATGGAAAGGT
Organism: Cryptomeria japonica; assembly: GCF_030272615.1. Taxonomy (NCBI): domain Eukaryota; kingdom Viridiplantae; phylum Streptophyta; class Pinopsida; order Cupressales; family Cupressaceae; genus Cryptomeria; species Cryptomeria japonica. Next base: position 628,794,106 of record NC_081407.1, on the reverse strand, counting down.
TCCTTGCTAAGCCAAGATGGTAAGCTCCAGTTACTCAAAGCCTCACTTCAGAGCCTCCCTATTTATGCTATGAGTCTATTCAAAATCCTAGTCAAAATCACGGATAAATTGGAAAGAATTCAGAAAAAAAAATTACAGACTGGAACTAAATCCAAAAATAGATTACACCTTGTGGCTTGGAATCAAGTTTGCTTGCCAAGCCCATGGGAGGTCTGGATATCTGGAATTTCAGAGACTTCAATAAAGCCCTGATGTCCAAGCAACTATGGAGATGTCTTAAGGAGAATAATGAATGGACTGATATATTCAAACTTAAGTACCATATTCCTTATATCCAAAACACTCTGGAAACTTATGAGATCCCCAACACAATTTCTTATTTCTTGAGCAATTTCTTTGGCTCCTCCAAAGTTATCTTGCATGGTTGCAGATGGATGCTAGGTAATGGTACCAGAATCAGGTTTTGGGATGACTGGTGGATTGGTGATGGCCCCCTATCGAACTCTGTTTGGGTTCCCCCCTACAAAGAATTATGCCTCGGAAAAATTGGCACTTGGGTGATTGATTACATTAGAAATGGAGACTGGTTGGACCTCTCTTCTGTTGATAATGATCTGAGACCTATGCAACCTTGGTTGAATTGTATCCACATCCACCGCTCTCAAGGGGATGATGAAGTGTTCTAGAACTTCTCCTCTTCTAGAAAATTCAAAGTTGTTGACGCCTATAAGTTCATCTCAAGTTCCTTCTCCCCCCCTATTGGGCAAGTATCTGAAACAAACTCCTAATTCCTAAAATTAACATCTTTTTCTAGTTATTTATGCAGGGCAAGATCTCTGCCATTGATAATCTTTGTAGAAGAGGTATTCCTCTCTCTAATTGATGTTTTCTCTATAAAGAGGCAGAGGAAAATGTTGGCCATCTACTACTGCATTGCACCTATGCCAAAGATACCTAGAATCACTTCCTTAACATTTGGAACATTACCTAGGTCTTCTTTGTTTCTACCCAACGAATGTGGTTTGAATGGAAATACCCTTCGGATAATCAGGCCTTAGGTTTTCTCTGGAATTTATCTCTTCCTCATATTGCTTGGGGCATCTGGAAAGAAAGAAACAATAGAGTCTTCAGGGATTTGGAAACTCCTCCTTTTGTTGTGGCTGCTAGAATTCACAATGCTATCAAAGATAAATTCCTTCACTCCTACCCCAGCAGAAAGAATGACTACCCCATTCCTACTCTCTAGGAGGATTGGGATACTATCAATTGGTGGCAAATTAATCATAATATTGCCAACCCAATCCACAAAACCAAGCAGTGCAGACAAAATGTTATATGGCATCCTCCCCCTATGTGCTGGATCAAAATCAATGTGGATGGGGCGGCTCAAGCCTAGTGCGGGGGACTGGCTAGGAATCACTTTGGTCTTCTGGTTTCCGTGGTGGCACTCCCCCTGGGCACCCAGACCAACCACTATATGGAAGCCAATGTTGCCCACATTGGGTTACACATGGCTAAAAGAGAATGATGATTACCAACCTGATTAAGGACTACCAAAATATAATTAATGAGCTAACAGATTTCAAAATCTCGCACATATACTGGGAAGGCAATAAGGTGAAGGATCTACTGGCCAATCTGGTAGTGTTATACATGGCAACCAACTGGTGGAGTAGTAGGGATGCTTTCCCCGAAAATCTGTGCGATCTGGCACTTAATGATTATTGCGCTAATCAATGACCCCCCATCATGACATGACTGAGTTGATGGGGAAACGACTCTTTCTAGTTTTCCCTAATCATAAATCTAGAAACCTCCTCGGTGACTAGATTTCCTATCTCATTGTGTGGTTTTTTTGCTACTATTTGGATATCCTTTGGGTGTGGCCCATTTTCTACGACTGGTTGGTGTTAGTGAGCCCCTTCTCCTATTATTTGGTGACCAAGAGCATAATGGGAGGGGAAAGAACAGACAAGATCCCTCTACTTGGGAGAAGTGGAAAAAGAATAAAGATGTCTGGAAGGAAGTCGTCAATGGTGGTCTTGTCCCCTACCTGGACCGGCTTCACGCTCCCTCTCCTCTGATTATGGAGGTTGTTGTTAACAGATGGAAAAAAGGGAGTCTCAAGGCTTATGGAATTGATTATCAGATTGATGAAACTTTGGTGGCGATGGTCACTGGTCTGGCTATGACTAGAAGAAGGTTTGATAGGGATAGAAAAACTGGGGAGGAGGACTTGTCGAGTTTCTTTGACAAAGACAAGGAGCGCTCCAGAGTCACCAAGATGGCCGATGGCTGATATAATAGAAAAGACCTCATGGCCCCATGGGCTGGCATGGTTGAGTTTATAAGGAGGTATATCACCCTCGATGGCAGGTATGCAAGCATCTTCTTCTACCATTTCACTATCTTAAATCATTTTCGGCACGGTAAAATTATCTTTGTTCCCTACTATCTTGCCTCCTCCCTTGAGAATAGCCTAGAAAAGCACTTGGAGAACCCTAACAACCCTATTCTCCATGAGGGAATTATTGTCCTTATCATGGAGCATGCTAAATCCCTTGAAATTGTTCCCCCACTTGGTGAGATTGGCCTGCAGACGGAGGTCCAAGATGTCTCTGACTCGGAGATGGACCTGGATGAAAGTGGGGTTCCTGTTGATGACACTGAATACGAACCTGCGAATGAAGGGGAGATGATGGTCACTCCTAGGACGCTCGACAGCAAGAATCCCCCTAGATGGGCGGCTAACAAATACAAAACCAATAGCAAGCTAATCTCCAAGGCTGAACCCCTCACCAAAAAGAAAAAGCTGGTGGCTCAGGATCATAGCCCAAAGATTACAGACTTTAGAGATTGTCTAGATGACTTCATCCTGATTTTCATAGATGATATCCTCATCTACTCCAGATCTATAGAGGAGCATGAGAAGCATTTGAGAATAGTCTTGCAAAGACTAAGGGAACATAAGCTCTATGGTAAATTGTCTAAATGTGCCTTCTTCCAAAAGAAAATACACTACCTAGGGCACATCATTTCCAAAGATGGAGTCTCCGTCAATCCTGAGAAGATCAAGGCAATCACAGAATGGCCAGCCCCTCGAAGTGTTCCTGAGGTTCGCGGTTTCATGGGGTTAGCTGGATACTATAGGAAGTTTGTAGAAGGGTTCTCTAAGATTGCAGCTCCTATTACTACACTCCAAAGGAAGGGAAGAAAATTTGATTGGACGGAAGAATGTGAGCAAGCCTTCAACTTATTAAAATAGAAGTTGACATCAACACCTATACTTACCATACCCGACCCAAATGGACCATTCACAGTTATCACTGATGCATCAAGAGAGGGAATAGGAGGAGTATTAATGCAAAATGAACAAGTGGTAGCTTATGAGTCTAGGAAGTTGAAGATACATGAAGTCAACTATGCACCACATGATTTAGAATTGGCTGCTATTGTTCATGCCCTCCAAATCTGGAGACACTACCTTTTGGGTAAGCCCTTTGAGCTAAAGACTGATCATCATGGGTTATGGTACATCCTTACCCAACCAAATTTGAATGCAAGGAAGAGAAGGTGGTTAGAGTTCTTAAGTGAGGACGATTTTGGGATAGATTACATCAAAGGGAAAGAAAATCGAGTGGCTGATGCTTTAAGCAGAAGAAGACACCTAGCAGTGATAGCCACCACCCGGACTACCTTGAGACAACAAGTGTTGGATAATCTTCAAGGGGATGAGCACTATGACTTTGTCAAAAATGCCTTAGAGACTAATCCTTCTGACCACCATTTTGATGGGTACATGTTGGAACCAGATGGACTTCTTAGATACATAAGGAGGATGTATATTCCCAATAAAGGGGGATTAAGGGATTTGATCTTAGAGGAGATGCATAATGTACCATATGCTGGACACCCTAGTGTGAATAAGATGGTTGCAGATATGAAATCGTTATACTTTTGGCCTGGACTTAAGAAGGATGTGGTAACCTATGTAAGGCAATGTTTTGAATGTCAACGAGTCAAGGCTGAGCATATGCATCCGACAGGGTTGTTATTTTTGCACCGTGTACCGAATTACAAGTGGCAAGTCATTAGTATGGATTTTATCCAGGGATTACCTATGTCCAAATATAAGCATGACATGATACTAGTTGTGGTAGACAAATTGACCAAAGTAACTCACCTCATACCCGAAAATCTTAAGGATGGATCAGTAACCCTAGCACAAAAGTTTGTTAAAGAGATCTTTCAGTTACATGGGGTACCTGAGACAATTATTTCAGACAGGGATGTGAGAATGACTTCACGGTTTTGGACCACCCTGAATGCAGCTTTGGGGACAAGGTTGAACTTTAGCACAGCCTATCATCCTCAGACAGATGGACAAACTGAGAGGGTAAATCAGGTAGTAGAAGACCTATTAAGGATGTACTGTATGGACCAACAGTACAAATGGGAGGATTTTCTTGCCTTAGTGGAGTTTGCATATAATAACTCCTATCACTCCTCTATAGGCATGGCACCATTTGAGGCTCTTTATGGACGTAAGTGTAGGACACCTGTTAGCTGGGACCAGGTAGAAGATAGAATTTTAATTGGACCAGAATTACTCAAGGAGATGGAAGAACAGATGATATTAATAAAAGCTAGACTTAAGGAAGCAGCTGATAGACAGAAGAGCTATGCAAATAAGAATAGGACCTTTCAACAGTTTTCAGCAGGAGATAAGGTCTTTCTAAGAGTGAGACCTCAGAAGAGCTCTATTTCCTTTGGGAAATCTTCCAAATTGGCACCTAGATATGTTGGACCTTTTGACATCCTGGAAGTGGTTAATCCAGTTGCTTACCGACTTGCCCTACCACCAGCTCTTGCCCGGGTCCACAATGTTTTTCATGTTTCATTGCTTAAGCCCTACCATCCCAATATAAATCGTATCCTTGATTGGCATTCACTACAGGTACAGGACCCAGGGGTGGTGCTAGTGGAGCCTACTCGAATCATTGATAGGCGCACTATTAAGTTGCGCAAGAGAGAGATTTTTCAATATAAGGTCCAGTGGGATCAATATTCAGAGGATAGTGCTAATGGGAAAATGCTGAGGATTTTGAGCGTTCTTTCCAACATTTATTTTGATAGACTCAGTTATTATTTTCATGCATGTTTGTTTTGTAATAAGACATCGATTCGATGTCTCTTCCTATTGGGGAAGGATGTCACGACTCAAATTAGACCTTAGTTAGATTTATTTATTATGTTAGATACCTTTTGATTAACTTTTAATAATGATAGATGATATTGTGTGGTTTAGTGACAATGATGATGGTTAGTTATTTTATGATGATAATGTTTTAATGATACTTTACTGTTATGATTAATAATACTTAATAATGATGTCTTATTGATATGATATCGTTATTTAATGATGATAAATAATAATGTTATGATGTTAATATTTTGCTAGATTTTTATGTAATGGGATCTGACGATTTTTTGTCAAGTATAAGTTGCAGGGTAACCGTCGAAGGCAGACATATGATCGAGGAGGGGTTTTTCTAGCTCGCCAATAGCAATCTAAGTATTGGAACTTTGTGCAAAGTACCCAATTAGATAAGCAATTAGTAAATTAAATTAGGGAGTCTAAAATATATTGATAAAATAAAAATAATAATAAGGATAAATTATTAAATATACAAGTATTTAATATTACAATCAAGATAGAAATAATTATAAAATAATATTTAAAAGAGAGTAAATAAATTAATTAGTTGAGTAATTAAAAATAAAATTATTTGATAATTAAATTATAAAATATAAAAGATATTTAAGATATAATATCTTATAAATACTAAAATTAGAGGACTAATTAAAATAAATAACGAGATTAATTCAAGAAATTAATTAAATTATTAATTAATAAATTTAAATAAATGATCAAGGCATGCAAAAATACAATGTTGGAGTAAACTTATGTACTAAAAATATAGACGATATGTGAGAGCTTAATAATTAATTATTTTCTTAAAAACTAAATCTTTAACAAATTGTAATTTAATAAAATCAATTAACTATTATGTGAGTTCTAATTTTAATAATTAGGTTTATTTTAAGAATTTAATCATGCAAACAATTAAATTTTATTTTTAGGGAATTCAATGTTTATAAATATAGGAATAAACCTGTTATTTGATCATTCCAATTTATTTTGAGCTTCTTGATTCGTGTGATTGCTATGAAGTCGACAAGGTAGATTGAAGAGATTGTTTAAAATTTGGGAAACGCTTGCGATTATTCTTTCTTACAGCCAAGTTCATTTATTTTACATATTTTATTGAGTCTTTATTTGATCTTTTTCTTTTAAAATTGGGTATTGTGGATTTAATGCTAGTTTGTTTGATGTGTCAATTGTGTTGTCAACACATTATTCTCGATTTATCATAAAAAGTAGAAACTGGGTTTATAGGAAATTTACTGGGTTTTTGTGTTTCCAATATTTTTAGTTACTATAAAATTTTTAGAGAAATTGGGATCTGGGTTTTTAAGAAAATACTAAAATATTACGACTGTATTTGGAAAGTCTTGATAGTGGTAAATTCTAACTTAAATAGAGATTCTTAATTTAGAATTATTGAAAATATTAAAATTTAATTTTGATTTGAGGAAATTATATTATAAAGGGAAAATTTATAAAAATCTATAAAGAAAACATATAATAATATTATTCTGACATTAATCCGCGGAGGGTTAATTATTTTTTTGTCTATGAGGGATGATTATGGAACGAGAGTGCTTGTTTATGGGCTAACCAGGGAAGGGTGATTTTCTTCACCTCCCCAATAGGGTAATGATGGCCATCATATTTATTTATTTATTTTTGTCCCTTCCATAACACATGTAGTTAGTTCAACCAGGATGGGTTGTTAGTTCTACATGATTGCACAGGATTCCTTTACTACCAGTTGGTACCAGCTTGCTAGGATACTCCGTCGTGAGGGACGGGAGCTTATCAAGAGCACCGGGAAGCTTATGCTTCATTTGGTTGGGCGGATAAAACACCTGGGTCATATGTCCATCATCCGGTTTGCGAGAGGAGGTTATCCAGGTCAAACGGAGGTGACACATCCGGAGACAAAGAAAGTCAGAGATTCCAGATAAAATTTTATGTAATAATTAAAGATGTATATTTTATTTCATTGTAAAGACCAGAATGGTCGCATGTAGAGGTTATGAAAAAGGACCTATAAAGGTCACATGATGTAAAGTGACAAGAAGTCGCCATGCAATGTAACTGAAAAATAAAAAAGAAGAAGAAAAAGGGCTACTAACATACTAACCCACTAACATGCATGATTTACTTTCTTAGATTAGTTTTCATTTACGCATGCACGCATATTTAATTATCTGGTAGATTATTTAATTATGAGTTTTTGCATGTTAATTTAATTCGTAATAATTTCATGCATATGATTTACGCTACTCATGCGCACACGTAACTCGACATCGTAACTAATTATGGTTTGCATTCTATTGGACCTCATACGTAATTTTAGATTGTTATTGTTCGCATGCACATTTAATTCCTACATGTTATTTATGAGTTGCATGGTTGTTCAGTTACTTATCTATTACTTGCATGTTAATAATTATTGCTTTTGCATGTGTAATAATGGTTAATTTAATAATTAATTAAAACAGTGAGTTTAAGTTTGGTTTAACTAGGGTTAGGACAAGCGGGTCCTTACAAGACCCATTTCTAGAACCAGGAGCAGAAGCGGCAACAAGGGTACCTCCAGATTCATCAAGGGGGAGCTTGAGGAAATCAATAGGATTTCCATCCAAAAGAACAAGGATCTGGTGCTCTCACTTAACTGAGAGCTTTTTCTTTTGCTTTGGCTTGTTTGTCTGTGTTTCCTTTGTTTTGTTTCTGATTCAGGTTGCTCCCCTATTTTGTTGTTGTTTCTTGTCAGTTTGGCTGTTTGCCAGTTGTTGTAAAAATTTAGGTTTTGGGTCCTTGTAAAACCCGTTTATCTTTATCAAAAACTTTTGAGATTAAAGATCTAAACTCTATTAATCTTGTCTCATTGGTAATTGCTAACACATTTTCCTTTTAGTGGGAATGTGTTCTCTTCCTTATCAATCTAAGAATATTGTGTTTCATGATCATACCATGATGTGATTTCAAGCATAAAAATCATTCTGCGAGCTTTGATTCTCAATCCTAATGAAACTTTGATTATTTGGATTTGAGATTCTTGTATTTGTAGGAATCTTTAAAATATTTTCCAATCTTCTCTCAAGGTCATTAACTTTTTTTTGCCCTGCATTTGGTATGCCAATGATTTGAGGTGGCTCTTTGAAAGATTAGGATCTACATGATTTAATTTCAATGGAGGCAATTGATACTTGGCTTTTCACACATGAAGACATCACCCTGTTTTCTTTATGAAGTTGTAATTTTGATAATAATATTAATTTATTAATAGTTTTATAATCACACACACACACACACACATAGCAAAAGTTCAAATTGAAAAAATTATATATATCTATATATGTGTGTGTGTGTGTGTGTGTGTGTGTGTGTGTGTGTGTGTGTGTGTGTGTGTGTGTGTGTGTGTGTGTGTGTGTGTATCTGTATGTATGTATGTATATACATACATACATGTATATGTATGTATGTATATACATACATACATGTATATGTATGTATGTATGTATACATACATATACATACATACATGTATATGTATGTATGTATATACATACATGTATGTATGTACATACATACATACATACATATATATACACATACGTATGTATGTATGTATATGTATATGTATATGTATATGTATATGTACACAGACACATAATTAATTACTTTCACAAGTCCTCTGAAGGAAATAGGGAAAAAAAGAAGGTTTGCAACTATCAAGTAGAAAGGGATTGAAAGTTAGGACAAAGAAAGGAAAGGAAATAAATGTTGATGAACTCTACAAATCCACAAAGTACATCAAGCTAGATCAAAAGTTGAGAACATGAGAAAGTAGGGATGCAAAGAAGGGTGAGAGATCTCAAGGTCAGAACAAAGTAGAAATTCAAGTATCCATCAAAAACCCACAAAATAAAAAAGCAAAGGAAGGTACCCAATACACTTAGAATAATTTCCATGAAAGACTATTGGGTAGAATAGGATATGGATATGTAAAAGATGTTGAATACTCCACTAAAACTTTGTAACACTGCAAAATTGAGAAAATTTATCAAAACCTCCCCAAACTTTGAAGTTTTGATAGGAACAAAGGGGATGAAGATAGATAATATTTGGAAAATTGGATCAAGGGAAGACTCATTTGAATATTTCTCATATTGATTATATGCAAAGGGCAAAAGGAAGCTTAATAAATAATGAGAATTTGGTTATATCTAGGGAAAAAAATCATTTTAGAAAACTATTTTGCATGACAAATCTATCTAACTAAAGTTGCATTTGTTCACACTGTTATTTTCACATTTCATGGTCAACTATCTTTTATCGTAAATAACTAATTCTGGGAAAAATGCAACGTCCTCTGATATATTAACCAAACTATATCTTGCTATCGACATAACCATTGCACTTCCTTTTGATGTGAATATTAATTTAATTCAATTGATGATAATTATGATTATACCAATAAAGTGGTGTGCCTGAACAAAGCAAGAGGCCAAGTTAGCCATTCTTCAAAGTTGGGGAGTGTAGTATGATGCAGTTTCTTGCGCTTGAAGGAGGCGTTTAGATGGCTAGGAAAATTCTTATTGACAATCGTACGAGCGCTTAATTTCAAATTATACCAATATGGCATTGCCGTCACCTTCAAACACATCAAACCATGACAACGTGGAAAATACAAGCAGCTAATCTTATTGCCAAGTCACGCTACCCTTGGTAATCTTATTCACAAACGGGAAGATGTGTGTGCTAAGTAAGCGACAGTACACGATACGTTCCAGAACCAATTTAAAGTCTACTTTAGAACGATACTTTAGAATATATATCACGCCTATTATCATATTAAACGATGAGAAATAGTAAACACTTGAAAGTGGGATTCGAACACACAACGTGGGAAATAAAGCAAGGTAATCATATTGCCAAGTCACACTTACCTTGACAAAGTGGATTCTAGCTACGTTCCAGAAACAATTTCGACTGCCCAAGGGAAAATAAACGAAACTTTTGAGCCATCCTAAAACACCCTATATTCAAAATGGTCTTTTCCTCCTACGAATGTCAAGCTCTAACTTGATAAAGACCACCAACATAGACGTGGGCCACATGTTCACCTGTGGATATCCAACGAAAGATTTAAATGGGTTTAAATGCGTATTACATTCAAATGGGGTTTGAAGTAAACAGCAAGCTGCAAGCTGCCGTTCAACGTTGAACCTCCCATTTTGAACGCAACAGTAGTGCTTACTCATTCTTAGATGCACGTGTGCATATCAATGTTATTGACTTTTTGTCAGTCCCGTTTTGACTGAAGCCAAATACAACTCATTGGTTACTTTACTCAACCCTAAAATAAGAATATATGGTGTTATAAATCAAGAATCGAAGGAATCGAATTATGGAAATTTAGCACCAAGAAAAGCACAAACTCATGCAGCAATGGAAAGACATTATTTTTTTATTTTTTTTTAATAAGTGTCTAAATTATGATTTATATAAAAATAATATTACACATATTCATAAAATAAATTGGTGGATATAAAATCACACCACTAGATTGCATATAGGGTGAAGCCCAGATCATAAAACACATAAATGATTAAGTCACTAAGAAGATAGATAAATAGCAAAGGGGGCAAGAGCGATACCGATCAATAAAATTTTAATTCAAAATGTGAAAATTTAACAATATTTGATTAGCCACTTCACCTTCATTTTTTTAATTTTATAAGTCATTATGTCCTAGTTTTCTTGTATATAGTCATTCAAATAGTCTTTTGATTAAGCATTATAGTATCAAAGTTGAATCACATTTAAAAGTTCTAAAGATGATAAAATTATATATGTGTGTGTATGTGTATATGTATGTGTATGTGTATGTGTATGTGTATGTGTGTACATATATATGTATATGTATATGTATTTGTATAGCATACATGTACATATACATATATGTATATATATATATATATGTACATATACATATGTGTACATACATACATATATAAGAAGGGTACATTGTTTTTGTGATTATTCCTCCTCTTAATACCATGAAACATTAATTAAAGACATTGAAAAACAAAATGAAATGATAAATACAAATGTCATATGAATCAAAAGTTACTACATCATCAATATCCAACACCAATTAAAAAAATATGATTGAATTAAATATTATAACATAATAATTTATAATTGTAGATTGTAATCAACTTAATGGAAATTTTCATTTGGCATTATACAATAAAATAATAACAATAAAGGAATACTTTCTTGAGAGGAGAACATATATCACATGGAGGCCACCCGCTCAAATCATACAACCACAAAATATATGTGAGCACTGACTTTGTCCCCAAACTATATTATTGTCCCCAAACTATATTATTGTATTAGAAAGTTTAATTCAATAGAAATTGTTTAAAGAGACCATCCATGTGATGTAAGCTCTTACGTAAAGCTTGAATTTATTATTGTATTACTACATTCTCTTGATTCCTTTGAAATATTATAATTTAGAATTTACAGATTATAATTTAGAATTTATAGATTAAAATTGTTTGATAGTTTGACAAATTTGATTGGTAATTCGTGAACAACCGACAAGTCTAAGATGAGCAGACTTGTTTTGTCTTTGAAAATGGCTAAACTTTTGACTACGAAGTTTTTGGTAATATAAGATTTTTCATTCGCTGTCTTCTTTTTCTTATTCTAACACAAGTTTCTTTCTTCTCTAAGTGCTAATCTTAAGAAATAGTCAAGAAACACTTTTTGAATAGGTAGATTGCTCTATATAAAGAATGAGGTATAAATTAGATGTGAACATTATAATTTTTAGTTTTATTTTCCTTTCATATAGATGAAGGGGCATTCTTTAAATTTATATGAAAGGAAAATAAATTTCTTTTGTTTATGTTACTTTCTTTTATTAAAATATAATATAATATTAATTTATTTAATAATAAGTAAAATGAATATAAGAATTGAGAAAGAAATTAAAATTAGAATTATGTTAAGAAGGTTAGAGAAAATTTATTTATAAATCTTTTTATTGCAAATAGTTGTATAAAGCTGGTGAACATGTAGGAGCTTTTATGGATTAGAAGTGTTCAATAATTGTTTCTCGATTTGATTGTGTATGGCAATTTTTTTTATCAACGTTTTGAATCACATTTTGTGATTCATCATTAGGACGAGACAAGAATACCAAGGAGTGTGATTCGAAACGTTGATGAAAAAATTGGCATACACAATCAAATCCAAAAGCAATTATTGAATATTAGCATGGATTGTGAAAATCTGATAGCTCTAACAGATTAGAAGTGATTATAAAATTTTATTAGGTGGTTTCAATCATACATTCATAGTGGAAACCTAAAAAGTAAAGGAGATCATGTTATATTCAAATTTTTGGGTGGAAAAAGGGCTTCTGAATGTTGCACTTGAACAAGTCAAAGCGATTGTATATAAGGATGCATAAAAATCACCTCAACCTCTTTTATTTGTTGTTGTTGGCTTAAAAATTACATAAGACCAAAATGAGATAAAATGACTCAAATAATTATGCCAAGAGGCATCTACAATGACATACAAATATCCGTAAACAAAAAATTGATTTTGAATAAATTTGACATGTAGATGACAGGTAAATGTATGCATGGTTCAATTTCTCTATAAGTATTATTTTATTACTCTGAATAAAATAGAATCATTGTCACTTTTCTCTAAGTATATGAAACTGTTATATCTTTAATGAGAATGAAAGAGAACAGCATTATTTCATGTCCTTCTTGACAACTAATAAACATACAAAACAATTATGTGATATCTTTCAGCATTATTTTATATATATATATATATATATTTAAATATAAATTTACTAATATACCTATAACCTCAATAAACCATGATGTTTGACATTAACCATAAACAAATCACAAAAACATCGACAACATTGACCTTTAAGGATTAAATTCGTAAGTAACATGTCTGTCATATAATACTCTTTCCGGCAAACTATGAGTATGACGCAATTGCTTGCGTTAAGACGGCTATAAAAATTCCAAACGGTGACAACTGGAAATCGTTATTGCCAACTCAAGCTCACCTTGACAAAGTGAAAGATAGGGATGCCACGTAAGCAAGTATGCTTTCTAGAACCAATTTCGAGTAGGTAGGTAGGCTTGAAGGGAAAGTAAACAAAGTCCCTTGGGTAGTTTAGAGGCATCTTAAAACGGGCCATATTCAAAATGCTCTTCACACTTCAACATGAAAATGACCTCCACCATAGACGTGGGTCTCACATTCCCCTCTCGACAAAGCAAGTTCTTTCAGTCGATTTGAAACAGAAGATTTTTAAAATGCTTTTTTCCTTTTAAGTGTGTATCATAATCTATGAATGCTTGATTGTAAAATGATAAACATTAAATATCACTATCGAGTTAATTTCAAGGTGAGAAAATGAAATAGAAATTGGTAAACATTTGAAACTGAATTTTTTTTTTTTTTTCCTTTTTCTTTTTTTTCTTTTTCTTTTTTGAGAAAAAACTCAATCTTTTAAACTTTAGGTTTGAGCTTATTTGAAATAAGATCAATTTTACAAATGGTTGAATTGACATAAGATAAAATGAAAAGGTAACAATATTGATATGGGTAACGAATGTATAGGTGTAAATGCATATATAAAATTTTAATAAATGATTAAAGTATGGAAATGTATGATATAAATAATATTTTAAAATAATGTAAATGGAGAAGAGTGACAGGTAAAGAAATGAATCCAAATTTGTACAAGAGCATGTCATTTATTAATGTCTAATTATATTGAACCATTTCATTAAAATAAACACACAATTTTAAACAAAATGATACATTTACGCCAATTTCACCATTACTATTATGCCATTTTTTGTTGTTAACAAATAAAATTTGCATAAATAATGTTAGAATAATCACATATAACAAGAAGTGTCATGTTGGCCCCTCAGGAAGTTGCTTTATTGACAAATGGACTATGTTCTTTAGAGATGTTGGTCTCCACCCCTCGAAGGTGTTGACTCCTCTAGAGGAAGGAGAGATTGCAGATGGTTCCTCAACCCCGATTGGTCTTGGGTCTATTGGGACCCCCCGCCCCTGGTAACAACCTCTCCTCCCCTAGACCTCCCTCTAGTGGTTGTCAACGCCCTGAAGATGGGGGTTGGATCACACAAAGGCGCAAGATAAGAAATGGGAAGACTGATGTTGGGACTGACCCAAAGACGGGTCAACCATCACAGAGACTCTCTCGACAAAAGGAAGCGGCAAGGGAAGTCGCCAATGGCAGACAACAAACCTTGGAAACATCCATCAAAGGTAAGAAATGAAGGTTATATCATGGAATATAAGGGGTCTAAACAACCCTCAGAAGAAATATGCCTTGAAGAATTGTATTTTTGAAAAGAAAATAGATGTCCTTATTCTTTAAGAGGTTAAAATGAATGAAACCTCCTTTGCTATTACTGCTGGTAAAATTTGGCCAAGTTCTCAGTTTCTTATTAGTGATACCATTAGGGCCTCTGGTGGTTTGGTTACTATGTGGGACCCCTCGCGGTTTTTCGGCAGCCTGATCTCTTCCTCAACCAACTTTCTTGTTTCCTTGTTCTCTTTTACCCTGGGATCTTGGTTCCTAATCAATGTTTATGACTCTAACATTATATTGGGTCGTCTCTCTCTTTGGAAAGATATTTCTTTCCTTCTCCAGAATTATATCAATGCTCATTGGATGATTGCGGGGAATTTTAATTCCCCTCTCTTCCCCTTTGAAAAACTAGGAGGACTTCAAGAGTACTCTGACAGCATGACCGATTTGGTGGAGTTCATAAATAGGAATGGTTTACTTTATGTGGACTTGATTGGACACAGATTCACTTGGCCCAATCTTCGAAAAGGAAATGACCTCATCCAAGTCAGATTGAACCGATTCCTCATCTCTAGCAACTGGGGTATCGATTTTAATGTGAAGCTCTCTGCCCTTCCCAGAACGATTTTCAACCACAATGCTCTTCTTCTTATGAGCTCCCCTCAACATGTCAAGAAAAGTTACCCCTTCATATATGAAGTCATGTGGAATACTCACCCTGAGCTCAAAGCTTGTATCAAAATTTGGTGGAACACTCATATCTTTGGCACACCTATGTATCGGATTGCTCAGAAATTAAACCTAGTCAAAAGAAATGTTCGTGGATGGAACAAAAAAACCTTTGGTGATATTTTTGTTCTGAAAAAGGAGCTCAACACCAAACTTGCAGCCATTCAGGAGCAAATTGACAATGGGGACCTCCTCGAAGCTTCTCATCATGAAGAGGCAAATCTTAGGAGGAAATGGAAGGAGAACTCAACTAGGGAGGAGTTGTTTTGGAAAAAGAAATCATGAGTCCAATGGTTGAAAGGAGGAGATAAAAATACGGCTTTCTTCCATAGATCAACCAGCATTCATAGGAGAAGAAATCACATCCCTTGTTTAAGGAATGATCAAAATCAAGATGTCAAGGACGAAGTTGGTCTTGTAAACCTGGCTACTGACTACTTCTCTTCTTTGTTTAGAGAGGATTGCAGAAATAGGGACCCAGACTTGGATGGGAACCTCCATCATTGCCTTCCTTCTCCCCTCACTAAGGAAGACAATGATCTCATTATGTCTCGGGTTACAGACGATGAGGTGAGGAATGCAGTGTTCTCTATGGGAGCTTTCAAAGATCTGGGCCTAGATGGCTTCCCTCTGGCTTTCTTCCAAGACTTTTCGGATGTGGTTGGCGCTAATGTGGTTCTTACTAAGGACTCTTTCAGATTTGGAAAATTGCTCAAGAAGTTAAACAACACGTTCATTGCTCTAGTTCCTAAAATTCAGGAGTCGACCCTCATAAGGGACTTTCGGCCTATCAACCTTTGTAACACTCTCTATAAGATCTTCACCAAAGTCTTGGTGAATAGGCTTAAACCCTTTCTGGATTCTCTGATTAGCCCAAGTCAAAAGGGGATCGTCCTAGGTAGACAAATTTTGGATATGGCCATCTCCACTCATGAAGTCATCCACTCTATGGACAGGAGTCACAAACCTAGTATGGTTCTGAAACTTGATACCTCTAAGGCTTATGATAGAGTGAATTGGAGCTTTCTTTTTAAAGTCCTGCAAAAGTTAGGTGTTGGCGGGAAGTTGCTTAACCTCATTAGGGAAGGCATAACCACTGTCAATTATTTTGTCCTCATGAATGATATACCTTAGAAGCCCTTTGAGGCATCCAAGGGTCTTCGTCAAGGCAATCCTCTGTCACCCTACCTCTTCATTATTTTGGTAGAGATTTTAGCCAAAAAATTTAGCTCCCTCATTAATAGAGGTGTCCTCAAGGGAATTAAACCTATTTCCACTGTTCAAACTATTCTACAACAATTTATTGATGAAACCATTCTTTTTGGGATTTATTCGGTGGTTGAGAGTAAGGGTTGGAAGTCCTTCCTCAACCTTTATGTGAATGCCTCGAGCTAGCACATTAATTAAGATAAAAGCAACATCTATTTCTTTCACACGGAGAATAAACTTGAAGCTAAAATTCAAGGGATCCTTGGCTGTCAAATTGCCTCACTCCCTGGCACTTACCTTGGGCTACCACTTACTGTCAAGGATGTCTCCAATTCCTTTTGGGTTTCTATTCTCGAGAGAATGCAGAGAAAGATGGCAGGATGGAAAGGAAGGTTTCTCAGCAATGAATGGAATCTTCAGCTACTGACCTCTTCTTCGCAAGGAATTCCAATTTACTTCCTCTCCCTTTTTAAAATATCTGCCACCATGGCTGAAAAACTGGAAAATATCCAAAGAACATTCCTTTGGACAGGAATGGAAGAAAACAAAGGCTTGCTCTTGCTAGCTAATATGAACTCTGTTATCCGAAATTGAAAGAGGGGCCTAGGAATCCACAAAATCACCCACTTCAATGGGGTTCTAATGACTAAATTGACTTGGAAGCTAATCCACAAGGACTTGGACTGGGTTCATATAATGAGGGCTAAATACCTTGGCCAAGCCTTCTTTCTTTTTTCTCTAAATGAAGAGGGACTCCCTAGAGGATCCGAAATATGGAATAATATTCTCAACTACAAAGAGCCCATATCCCAGGGTATGAAATGGCTCATTGGTAATGGCAGAAAGATTTTATTTTGGGAAGATTGTTGGCTTGGGGAAAAGCCTCTGATTTCTTACCCCTCCCTTAGAAGGATTAAAGATGTTGCAAAGGGTTTCTTTGGTGTCAAGGTCTCTAATTATTTCTTCAATGTAAAGTGAAAAATTGGATCCTAGTGACTCCCCACCTAGGAGAGAGAAAGGAAGCCACTAGGATGATTTTTACTTGCAGAGAAACTTTACATTCAAAAGAGGGGTTGAACCCACTAGATCCAAATCCAAGGGAAACAAGGATGTGAATTCTGAGTGGATTGCAAGTGGTTGAAGTGTGATTTACCCTCTTTTGTAAATGAGAAAGTTGACTTGTTGACTATGTGGAAAAGAGAGAGGAAATGAGTGAAATGAGGTGCTACCAGTTCGGGATCGTGTTGTAACTTCAAATCTGAGCTAATTAAACTGATGCAGATCTACCCTGCAAATTTGGAGAAAAGTCATCGGGACCGTGGCGGGAATGTCCATGGTCTGCCACAAAATCTATGAAACGAAAAGGGTTATTTTGTCTTTGCAAATGAAGCCCAAACCTACAATTACAGTTGCGCACCTGCAACCTACACACAAAAAAGAGAAGAAAGGGGGGTTGCAGATAGGGGTTTGCCTCATTCAAACCCCGGTTGAGGAATCAACCTAGAAAGAAAGTAATTGCAAATGCTTAAATGTAAACAATTGAGATGTATACCTTGTAGATCTGCAACTTGTTGATGATGATTGTTTTGCTTCTTGAATGTAACCACAAATGTTGTATGAAATGGCATGTAACAAACCCTAACACACACGCATGCTTGCAAATGAATTTTGTAATGTTGCTCCAATGGATGAATGAAGAAGACTTGAATGCTTGAATGCTTGATGATGACCTTGAAATCTTGTATCTTGTTATCTCTTATCCTCTATCATTTGTCCATGAATGAGGGTATTGAATTCCTTTTTATACATTCCTCAAGGATTAATTTTCAACCACCAAAGGCCAACAAAGAGGAATAACAAACCCTGAAGACAAGAAATGCATAGGAGATCGGGCAGCTTGCACATAGGACCACCCTAAGAGGTGGGGACAGGGGTGCCACACCCTTATCCTAGGAGGACAAGGGCACCACGCCATTGTCCTGCCCTATTTTGGGGCTCGGACAGGGTCTAAAGTAGACACAAGACATGAAGGAGGAAGAGAGAAGGATAAGAATTTATGCATAAATAGGTCTCGGTTAAGGAAGGAGATGTTGTCGCCAAGGTGAGGACCCCAAATGTGGTTAAAATTGCAGGGATCGCAAGTTTATGACACTACATTCAACAACACTTGGAAGGCTATTTCTAATTATTATTTTGATCAGCCGCTCCTGCTACCTATTGCCATGGAACTGCAAAATTTGTTGGATAGGATAAGACTCCCACTCTTTCCTAGGGAGGATAATTTTTTTTGGAAATAGAACCCCACCAGGGAATTCTCTGTTAAGACTGCTTACCATAGCATTCTCTAGACCCTATCTCTCTGGTTGAGTGGAATGAAGTTTGGAATCCTCAACTTATCCCCAAGATCATTTTTTCTAGTGGACTTCTCTACACAACAGAATCCTCACTCAGGATAACTTGGCTAAGCGTGGATTTCAATTCCCTAATAGATGTGTTCTTTGCAAAATGGATAGGGAAATCCCCCCCATCTTTTCGTCCATTGTGCCTTTGCCAAAGCCCTTTGGGGATGGTATGTAGTAAGCTCAACCTTTGTTGGACTATGAATGAAAATTTGATACATTTGTTGCAGGAGTGGAGGGGCCCCACTTCCAACCCCTTGATCCACCAACTCTGAAGACAAATCCCCCCTCACCTCTGCCGGAGCATTTGGAAGGAGAGGAACAAGGGTTAGTGCAGGATCATGGGGGGCCAAAAAGTGGCGATGTGAAAAAAATAGCCTTCTCCACTCACCTAAAAATGTGAAAATCCATGTTGACTTTTTGCTTCGCCTGGGTGTCAGTACACCTTGGCATGGTAAACACCTAAGCAAATCAGATATTCGATTTTTATTTGTAATTTTAAATTAAAAAATAAATTATATAATATATAATGTAATATAATAATATATTATATATTACATATTATATAATATATAATATATTATTATACTTTATTATATATTATATAATACATAATATATAATATAATATTAGATTATAAAATATTATATTATATTATTAATACGTATTATATAATATATAATGATATTATATATTATATTATTATATTATATCATTATATATTATTATATTATATTATATAATATATAATGTAATAATATATTATATAATACGTATTATATAATATATTATTACATTATATATTATATAATATAATATATAATGATATTATATATTATATTATTATATTATATAATATATAATGTAATAATATATTATATAATACGTATTATATAATATATTATATATATTATTATATTATTATATAATACGTATTATATAATACATTATTATATTATATTATATATTATATAATATATTATTATATTATTATATAATACGTATTATATAATATAATGTTATTTTAAAATAATTTTAAGTATATAAATCAGATATCCGATTTTTTGAGACAATATATTTGGACTGTGACAGCTCGTGAGTTATTTTTAATCCACGGGCTGCGCGATTTTTGGGAATCCGATATCTAGTTTTTCACCCAAAAATTGCTAAAAAATACATTGAAAGGTAAGATTTTTATTGTTTTCAATCATTTTCATTCAATTTTTGTATTTTTTTTAATGTTTATTTGTTTTTTCATTGAAAATATGGTTTTTCCATGAAAACTAGGTTTATTAAAATCAAATACAAAATTGTTTAAATTTGTTAACTAAATTTAATTGTTTACATTCAATTAGGTTAAAAATGGGGGATAACAGTGAAAACATTGATCAACCACAACCGCAACAACCAAACCCTCCTTTTCCAAACCCCCCCTCAATTCAGAATTTAATTGCACTAAATTTGAATGAATTGAGGGGGATTGCAGATGTATATCATAGGATCCCTCACCTAAACCCAATGTTTGATCCTCTCACGTCGATCATAAAGAGTATGGAAACCATGACTAAGGAGAACAATGTCGCCCTTTTGTGGCGAGATTCTATGACGGAACAATATGTGGATGGCTTGTCCTATAAGGAGATCAAGGCTCTCAAGATATCCAAAGTCGCTATCGCCTCATTGTTTGTGAATCCCTGCACTAATCAACTCGTAGACCCCAAAAAAATAAAACTTTCTATTAAATGGTGCACAAATGATGGTATTGTGAAAAACTTTTGGGATTGTTGGTGGATAGTTTTTGACAAACCACCCAACAACAATCTTGATGTCCCCTTCTACTTCATAAAAAAATTGTATGTTGAGTTTGTTTTAGGAAAACATGTGAACTACTTTGACATCCAACCTTTCCAGGGTGTGGGTTTAGGTATGCCCCAAAATAGACCTGGGGCAGTCAGAGTAGTCTAGGGCCCATATGTCCCCCCTCCTCCTATTGATCCCCCACCTCCACTGCAGCATCTAGATATCATTTGTGAGGCGGCATCACGGACCATATCGGCTATTCACTCTTTGAGTAGCCTTTTGGTTTCTTAGGTTGGGTCAGTAGCTTAGCCTACTTTTGATGGTAGCGGTGCATCCGGTGGCGTTGACACGTCATCCTCGGCTCCAAACATTTGCATGCCCCATTTTTGTGTCATGTGTGGGCACATATGCTTGGGTCCAGTTGGACAGCATGTTGATCCTCCTGCAAATAGTGCAAATTATGAGGTGCATGAGATGCATGATGCACCAAATGTTATGACACAGACTGGAGGATACCCTGGGGAGTCCTCGCATGCTAGAGGCAAGGAGGCACCATCATCATACATTGATGATGTACTGGTAAGATTTATATTTTCACAGTTCATATAATATTTTAAATGAATATTTATAATCTAGATAATATTAAGTACTAATTTTTATTTACATGGTCTATTTAACAATTGATGACTGAGGATGAGTTGACACAGATTCAAGAGGGTACCTTGACAGCCATTTCATTTGGCCTTGATAGCTTGATGGTACATATATTATTGCACCTAGTTGTTTGTATTTTATTGTACATACATGCTCAACATTTATATTGGTATTAATTAGATTATGTAGTAACTTGCATGTATATCTTATTTTACTCTTGTAGGGCACCAGCAGCACAAGTGCGGGGCAGTTTTATTTAGTATTTGGTAGTGCAGTTGGAGACAAGGGAAAGGTAATTGAATGCAAATATGATTGAATGAATAGTTTAAATAACTTATAGTGATTATAGACGTCTAGACATAGATTGATAGTTTCATATACTTGTTGTGTATATGTACAGAGAATTCTTGGCTTCACATCCTTGTTGACTACACCCAGTATACCTGAAGATGAAGAAGAAGAAGAAGAAGAGATGCCTCGAGTAAATGTGTGTTTATTTTATTTTGTGTTTAGTAGATATAATTTGTTATTATCAGTGACAGTTATATGCTAACTTGTATCAATTTCATGTTTGTGAACATATGTAGGTTGTGTATTAAAATATTGAAAACATACCTCCTCTACCGAATACATGCATCAAGAGTCCTGCAAAGCTGAAGAGAAAACGCAAAGATGAGGTAAAAAGAAAAGTTCAATTATAGTTCATCTTTCTGTTAACTTTTCAAATGTGAGTTATATAATATAACTAATATTAATCATGGTTTATTTTTTCTTGTGCAGGATCCTTTAGAGTCGAGCAATGTGGCGAAGAGGATTGATTTTGATGATCCATCAGCAGCTTAAGATGTTATAGATAGTTTTGGGATGCTTACATGTCTAGTTGGCATGTATATTTTGTATATGGACATAAATTCATGTATATAGACATACATTTTGTTTGAGTTGGCGTTTATGCCATATTTGTGTATGGACATACATTTGTAATCATTTGACATTTTCATATATACAAAAGTTGATATTTGATCATATAAATTGTTGCTCATATGTGCATGGTGTTATCATGGAGATATTTAATCTTCATTCCAATAATTAACAATGGTTAATAATAGTTATTTAATGAACAATATAATTCATTTCATTTCATCGTAAGTGTTGTTTGTATAATGAACAATACAATTCATTTAATGAACAATACTTGATACAATTCATTATTACCCTATGCATGCTCCCATTTTTTCCCCCCACTCGGTCGAACGCTCGGGGTCATACCCTACCAGCACCTGCGAACGGTCCCTTGAGCACCCTAAGTGCTAAAAATTGTCAAACTTTGACGGGCCCTAACTCAGAATCAGTGGCACCTGCGAATGATCCATTTGAACCTATGGGTCCATGAGAGGGTTCCCTACAAAATCCTATCTCGGTTTTTCAATTTTCCTTACGGTTTTATTAAGGCAGCATTTTTTTGGTTAGCGAAAAAATCGTCAGTCTCATTCAATCGAATGTTGTCGCATGGCCAATTTCTCGTTCTGCTCGTCGTGATAATGAACCGTCAGCTCTGACATGTCCAGTTAGGAATTATTACCCTATGCATGCTCCTAATTTTCCCCCCCACTCCGTCGAACGCTCGGGGTCATACCCTACCAGTGTCGTCCCTTGAGCACCCTAAGTGCTAAAAATTGTCAAACTTTGACGGGCCCTAACCCGGAATCCGTGGCACCTGTGAACAATCTATTTGAACCTATGGGTCCATAAGAGGGGTCCCTACAAAAGCCTATCTCGATTTTTCAATTTTCCCTACGGTTTTATTAGGGCAGCATTTTTTCGGTTGGTAAAAAAACATCAGTCTCATTCAATCGAATGTTGCCACGTGGCCAATTTCTTATTCTACTTGTCGTGATAACGAACCATCAGCTCTAACATGTCCAGTTAGGCATTATTACCCTATGCATGCTCCTATTTTTCCCCCCCACTCAGTCGAATGCTTGGGGTCATACCCTGTCGGCGTCGTCCCTTGAGCACCCTAAGTGCTAAAAATTGTCAAACTTTGATGGGCCCTAACTCGGAATCCATGGCACCTGAAAATGATATGTTTGAACCTACTAGTCCACAAGAGGGGTCCCTACAAAATCCTATCTTGGTTTTTCAATTTTCCCTACAGTTTTATTAGGGCAGCATTTTTTCGGTTGGCCAAAAAATTGTCAGTCTCATTCAATCGTGTGGCCAATTTTTTGTTCTGCTCGTCATGATAACGAACCGTCAGCTCCAACATGTCCAATTAGGAATTATTACCCTATGCATTCTCTTATTATTCCCCCCCACTCGGTCAAACGCTCGGGGTCATACCCTACCGACGTGGTCCCTTGAGCACCCAAAGTGCTAAAAACTGTCAAACTTTGGCGGGCCCTAACTCAGAATCTATGGCACCTATGAACGATCTATTTGAACCTATGGGTCCAAAAGAGGGGTCCCTACAAAATCCTATCTTGGTTTTTCAAGTTTCCCTACGGTTTTATTAGGGTAGCATTTTTTCTGTTAGCAAAAAAATCGTCAGTCTCATTCAATTGAATGTTGTCGTGTGGCCAATTTCTCGTTCTTCTTGTCATGATAACGAACCATTGGCTCTGACATTTCCAATTGGGAATTATTATCCTATGCATGCTCCTATTTCCCCCCCCACACTTGGTCGAACGCTCGGGCTCATACCCTACCGGCGTCATCCCTTGCGCACCCTAAGTGCTAAAAACTGTCAAACTTTGACAGGCCCTAACTCGGAATCTGTGGCACCTGTGAAAGATTTGTTTGAACCTATGAGTCCAAAAGAGGGGTCCCTACAAAATCCTATCTCGGTTTTTCAATTTTCCCTACAGTTTTATTAGGGCATCATTTTTTCGATTGGCAAAAAAATCGTTAGTCTCATCCAATTGAATGTTGTCATGTGGCCAATTTCTTGTTTTGCTTGTTGTGATAACGAACCGTCGACTCCAACATGTCCAGTTAGGCATTATTTCCCTATGCATTCTCCTACTTTTCCCCCCCACTCAGTAGAATGCTCGGGGTCATACCCTACTAGCGTCGTCCCTTGAGCACCTTAAGTGCTAAAAATTGTTAAACTTTGACGAGCCCTATCTTGGAATCCGTGGCACTTGTGAATGACATGTTTGAACCTAAGAGTCCATAAGAGGGGTCCCTACAAAATTATATCTCGGTTTTTCAAGTTTCCCTACGGTTTTATTAGGGCAGCATTTTTTCGGTTGGCAAAAAAATCGTTATTCTCATTCAATCGAATGTTGTCGCGTGGCCAATTTCTCGTTCTGCTTGTCGTGATAACGAACCATTGGCTTTGACATGTCCAGTTAGAAATTATTACCCTATGCATGCTCCTATTCCGCCCCCCCCCCCCCCCCCCCCACTCAGTCAAACGCTCAGGGTCATACCCTACCGGCGTTGTCCCTTAAGCACCCTAAGTGCTAAAAATTGTCAAACTTCGACAGGCCCTAATCAGAATCTATGGCACCTGTGAATGGTATGTTTGAATATACAGGGCCATGATAGGGGTCCCTACAAAAGCCTATCTCGATTTTTCAAGTTTCCCTTAGGTTTTATTAGGGCATCATTTTTTGCAAAGTTGGCAAAAAAATCGTCAGTCTCATTCAATGAAAAATATAAATAAACAAGCATTACACTGTAGACAGATAATGATCATCAATATTTCCATGTATTGTATACACATAATTACCATTTCACTTGCATGTGACATCCATGAAGGGATATGCAAACATGATTATTTTTCATATCAATACAACTACACCAATGTACTCATATACAATGATTGTATATCATTAATATAACTAAACCAATTTGCTCATGGACATTTTATATCATCGTAACAAAGTTACATCAATTTACATCCATATACAAATACAACATCCCACTTCATCTGCATCAAACATCCTCATGTCCTAAGAGAAAAGCTTACATACAGCAATGCCTGCATATAAATGAAGACCAAATAAAGTAACCTTTTTATGTGAAATGAATGTGCTACAAGAAACAAATTATAACACCTAATACAAATTATTTTGTCAAATTATAAATATATCATTTGAAACACTTTTAAGATGTACAAGATTGTATAATTACGAAACTTACCAGTTTCTCTGCAAAGTATACAAGCATAACTTTGAAGAAAGATGCATGTTGATTAAAGCCCTTCTCACTGCATTTCTCTACATGGTTGAAGACAATGGTAGATATGGTCATTTATAAATAGAAATACATTCACTTGACTTAGTGTTTATGCACCAAATTTAATCTCATTAATGCACAAAGGAATATGTACCATCACCAAGAGAGGGTCTTGTCAACGGCGAATGATCTAGCATGAACCTGTATTTTTAAAAATTGTTAGTCTACACATAAAATGCATGGATGAACAAAAAGGCTTTATGATAATCACTTCAATTGAAATGCATGATGATAAATGAAAAGGTGGGATTATATACCATAAAAATACGTCCCTTCGAATTATATCAATAGAACCCACTATGTTGACGCAAAAATCATAATGTGATATTGTTGTATATCATCAAAAAAGACCTGCATGAGCATAAAGGTTTTGCGATAATTATATCATCAAAAATTGTCAAATAGTGTTGTCTAAAAATAAAAATTGTAAAGCTCATCAAATGCATGATAATAAGTTGTGTTGAAAAAATACGTCCCTTCCAATTATATCGAGTGTACCTGCTATGTGCATGCAAAAACCATGTTGCCAAAAAACAACGTTCATCAATAGACCTGCATTTTGAACACATCCTTAATATACACATAAAAAACTTGAACATTAAGGTTTAATGATCATTGTTTGAAATGAAATGCATGATAAAAAAAATAAGGCACCATTAAAGACCTTCTACTCAAGTATGCCTAAAGGGTCATCTCTTTGCTTAATAGTATCCAGTATTGCTTCATGATCAGCAGTAGTCACTATCCATAGCTCTTTGGTCTTCAATTTTGCCTGATGCTTTAACAACTTGACATTTGTAGCTATAATAAGGTGTGAATATATTATAATGGTTTTGTGTCTCTCATAGTCTTCAAATGCAGGTATGCCAATCTTTCTAATCATGTATGTTCGCAACCAAGTTCCCACAACAACAACTGAACCTGTAGGATATGTGAACCTGTCATCATTTGTCACTAGTTGTGTTAGCTTTTGTTTTCCCTGTACACATCGTGCCAACCAATATTTTGATCTCTCTTCATTCCCTTATGGTGCAACAACTGCAAAAACATGTCCTGGTTGTACAAGATCTGATAGACGGTCATACTCAAGTGAACTTTCCATGTCATCATTTGACAAGGATATTGTTTGAGATAAAGGAGTTAGATATTGGGGAACCCACGTATCAACCCACTCACTTGACTCACCCTGATCCCAATCACACTAAACACAACTCTAACAAAAACAAGCCAACGCTCATGTCCAAATGGTCCATGAGCTAAGAAATGAATGCATCTTTGAAGAATTTTTAATTGTTTAACAATCCAATCTATCTCCCACTGTGCCCTCCTCAACCAACCAAAAGAATTTGGTCATTGCTGAATCAAGAGTACCTCCATGTGACAATGTTGAAATACACCAATCAATAATAGAACGTGCATCAAAGAAATTTGCACCTGAAATCCTCAATTGCTCCTTAACTAGACCTCTCTTCAAACATGCACCTGCTCCATCATGCTCCCCCTTCCCATGCCCTACCTCAAAAAAACACCAAATATGAGGTATGCACCTCTCTACATGCATTCTACTCAACCAATAAAACATACGAGCATTCTTGAATTGATATCTGACCATATGATATGGTGATGAATTCCAATATCTTTGTCATGCAAGAACTCAAAAAAATTCTCGAAAGAATGTTGCACATACTCGGAGGAGTGTGATCTATCATCACTCATATAAAAATGATGCTCCCTAATTATCTTCCTGTCCTCTTCTATACTATCAGGAGCTTGTCTATATGTAATGTGAACACAAATAGCAATCTGGATTGAATTATAGTACTGAGACTATACCTCATTCTGTGGTTGCAATGTATAGTTCTCTGCAAAATCAACCACAAATACAATAGTGCCAATCGGGAAAGAGTTCTTACACATCCTGAACTGTTGATCCAACCACTGAGACCTATGGGTGTGCCTTGCATACTTGTAGAAAAGATTTTCCTTAAAATCCAAAATAAAATCAGCAATACTCACTTCTCTTGAGACTAATTCGCATCTAGAACCTTCACCTCCACTCTTCAAAGTATATTTCACTGTCTCATATCTTTTTTTCTCAACATAATTATTTCCAAACTTGTGATCACTGCCCTCATGAAAACATGAAACAAACTTTGACAACCCACCACATTCTGAGCACTTCTCATTCAAATAATAATTTCTATAGAAATAGCAGCCATCATCTCTAGGGAATAAAAATAGAACTTGCAAGTCTCTTGATGATCTCGGAAATAGCATTGTACCACACTCTTGCAACATCTCATTAGTATGCATCATAGAATGAATATGACATAAAAGTTCACGGTACATTGAAAACTCCACATGGTACTTGCAACAACAAGTATTACGAATCTTAAGAGGAACACAATAAAATGGCTTCAAAGATTCAAAGGCTCTTTGTGATATTTGCAAAGTTGGATGTACTTCACAAAAAAAATCGTACAACATTGTTTGGCTTGATTCCAAGAAATGTTTGGGATGCGGTGTGCGGTCTCGGTTGTTGATTCTTAATTTCAAAATATCCTTTACATTGGGTGACACTCTAGAATTAGAGTGCCAAAATTGTTGAATCTCCTCCTTCACATTCTCAGACAACTTTCTATCAACACATGGAAGCCTCCCACCAAAAGCCCATGTATCTTGTTGAAGTGGATCGTCAAGTCTTTGTCTTCATGCAAGTGCTTTATCCAAAGTTTTACAGTTTATGTTAAAATCAACACAAGTTTGTCTCATTTGATGAGCCTTCCTCAATTGATGGCTTACTAAGGAGGTTGTAATCACTCTTCAAGCGGCTCTCTTATCTCTTTCTTTGGTATTCTTTCCAATACAATTGAGAGCGTCAAATAGATTTTTGGCAATAATAGAATTTCTCTCCATCTTCTTGTTCATATGAATCTTCAATTTGTTTAGCAATGGTCTCATCTTTATCATCACTAGAAATTTAACAAAGAGTTGGCATTGCTCGGTCAATATCTTATTGCTAAAATTTTGGTCGAAAAGTTGTGTAGCCCACAACCGAACAGTTCTTGTTGACCTCTTGCCTTCAAGATTCGCAATAATGTTCTCATCAATTTCAAGTAACCATTTTGGGGTTCTTGAAGGTCTTGGATTTGGAATTTGTCTTTCATCCATGAGAGGGTCTTCATTTCTAAATTAATTAGGTGTTTCATATTGTTCACTTGGTTGAGCAATTCCACCTTCAATGTCAAAGTTTTCCACATTTTCACCTCCAATGTCAAAATTTTCCACATGTTCACCTCCAATGTCAAAATTTTCCACATGTTCACCTCCTATGTCAAAATTTTCCACATGTTGAATATTTTCATTATCACTTTCAACATTTTCAACATTTTCAAAATTTTCACTTTCAAAATCTACATTTTCATTTTCAATAACTTGTGACACATTTTCAAATTCAATTTCCTCTTCACTTGAAGTAACATTAGCAATATTTAACATACCTTGTCTTCTCCTCCTATGACCTTCTCTATCTCTTTCTCTATACACTTCAATTGGTCATTTGAAAGTTTTCTTTTGCGTTTAGACTTCTGACGACTACTACTCCCCATTTACCTCCACAAAGTTGCTCCTAAATGATTGACAATGTAAGATTTGACTTTAAGAATCTCTCAAAAGCACAAATTTGTCTCAACCTGTTTGAAAACCCATGATCGTCAACAAAAAATAGAATATGCAGACTGTGGGTCGTTGGAATCCACAAAATGTCCCACAAGGCTCTTTTTTATTTACAAAAAATCGAATATCCAATTTTAATGTATAAATTTGTGGTCCCAAATTTTTTTCCTGTTCCCACCTTTTTTTTTAACTGTTGCCACATTAATGGCAATGATAGAAATCGGATATCCGATAAAATCCTATATCCGATTTTATTACTCATATTTTAGAGAGAGAGAGAGAGAGGAGAGAGAGAGGGGGGGGGGGGGAGAGAGAGACACAATATGACCCATTAGGACACCATATGATGCCTAACGACACAATTTGGTGTCTTAAGGGGTCATATGGTGTCCTAAGGGGTCATAGGACATAATATGACCCCTTAGGACACCATAGGACCCATAATGACCCAATATGGTGTCATAAGGGGTTGTATGTTGTCCTTAGGGGTCATATGGTGTCCCATGACCCCTTAGGACACAATATGACCCATAACGACACAATTTGGTGTCTTAAGGGGTCGTATGGTGTCCTAAGGGGTCGTAGGACACAATATGACCCCTTAGGACACCATATGACCCCTAACGACAACATATGGTGTCATAAGGGGTCGTATGTTGTCCTTAGGGGTTGTAGGAAACAATATGACCCCTTAGGACATCATAGGACCCATAACGACACAATTTGGTGTCTTAAGGGGTCATATGGTGTCCTAAGGGGTTGTAGGACACAATATGACCCCTTAGGACACCATAGGACCCATAACGACCCAATATAGTGTCATAAGGGATCGTATGTTGTCCTTAGGGGTCATATTGTATCCTACAACCCCTTAGGACACCATATGACCCCTAACGAAATAATTTGGTGTCTTAAGGGATCATATGGTGTCCTAAGGGGTTGTAGGACACAATATGACCCCTATGGACACAATAGGACCCATAACGACTCCTAACAACACCATATGGTGTCATAAGGGATCATATGACCCATAACAACACCGTATAGAGTCGTAAAGGGTAATATTGTGTCCTAAGGGGTCATATGATGTCTTAAAGGGATCATATGACACAATATGACCCATTAGGACACAATATGATCCATAATGACACAATTTGGTGTCTTAAGAGGTCATATGGTGTCCTAAGGGGTCGTAGGACATAATATGACCCCTTAGGACACCATAGGACCCATAACGACCCAATATGGTGTCTTAAGGGATCATATGGTGTCCTAAGGGGTCGTAGGACACAATATGACCCCTTAGGACACTATAAGACCCATAACGACCCAATCTGGTGTCATAAGGGGTTGTATGTTGTCCTTAAGGGTCATATTGTGTCCTACGAACCCTTAGGACACCATATGACCCATAATGACACAATTTGGTGGCTTAAGGGGTCATATGGCGTCCTAAGAGGTCGTAGGACACAATATGACCCCGTAGGACACCATAGGACCCCTAACGACACCATATGGTGTCATAAGGGGTCATATGACCCATAAAGACACTATATAGAGTCGTAAAGGGTCATATTGTGTCCTAAGGGGTCATATGGTGTCTTAAAGGGGTCATATGACACAATATTACTCATTAGGACATAATATGACCCATAATGACACAATTTGGTGTCTTAAGGGGTCATATGGTGTCCTAAGGGGTCGTAGGACACAATATGACCCCTTAGGACACCATAGGACCCATAACAACCCAATATGGTGTCTTAAGAGGTCATATGATGTCCTAAGGGGTTGTAGGACACAATATGACCCCTTAGGACACCATAGAACCCATAACAACCCAATATGGTGTCATAAGGGGTCATATGGTGTCCTAAGGGGTCGTAGGACACAATATGACCCCTTAGGACACCATATGACCCCTAACGACACCATATGGTGTCGTAAGGGGTCGTATGTTGTCCTTAGGGGTCATATTATGTCCCATGGCCCCTTAGGACACCATATGAAACATAATGACACAATTTCATGTCTTAAGGGGTCATATGGTATCCTAAGGGGTCGTAGGACACAATATGACCCCTTAGGACACCATAGGACCCCTAACAATACCATATGGTGTCATAAGGAGTCATATGACCCATAACGACACTGCATAGAGTCATAAAGGGTCACATTGTGTCTTAAGGGATCATATGATGTCTTAAAAGGGTCATATGACACAATATGACCCATTAGGACACAATATGACCCATAGAGATAATTGTTTGTGTCTTAAGGGGTCATATGGTGTCCTAAGGGGTCGTATAACACAATATGACCCCTTAGGACACCATAGGACCCATAATGACCCAATATGGTATCCTAAGAGGTCGTAGGACACAATATGACCCCTCAGGACACCATAAGACCCATAACAACCCAATATGGTGTCATAAGGGGTCGTATGTTATCCTTAGGGGTCATATTGTGTCCTATGACCCCTTAGGACACCATATCACCCCCAACAACATGATTTGGTGTCTTAAGGGATCATATGGTGTCCTAAGGGGCCGTAGGACACAATGTGACCCCTATGCACACCATAGGACTCATAACGACCCAATATGGTGTCATTAGAGGTTGTATGTTGTCCTTAGGGTTCATATTATGTCCTACGACCCCTTCGGACACCATATGACCAATAGAGGATAAGTATTTCTTGAACCTTCAAGGACATGTGTAGAGCACCGCATGGATGTTTCTCCATTATTGAACTCTTTGAATATGTAAGTAAATTATTTTTGGTTGATGACACAGTAAGTGTGGTATTTGTCTTTTCGATATGTTGTGGATAATATTAATCAAATATGGAATTTTTTTTATGCTATATACACTATGTTTTGGATTGAATTTAGGTAAGCAAAGAGGTAATGGAAGAATAAAAGAGGTACACAAAGGAAGAAGAGTGAAATAGGTGGTTTGGGATGGAGGTTACAAGTATATATGATAATTCGTATGGATAATTTTTTGTCTATAAAGAGGCAAATAAGCTATCACAACTTCAACATGAATGAATGCCACATCTACAGAAGCGAAAGGTACCTCTAATGGTTTCAAAATTTGTCAAAATAGTTATGATATACCAAATAATCAAGTGGAATATCCTTTAGGTAACTAATATTATCTTCAAACTATTTATTTTGATTTTCATCATATCCTTTCCATGTGCATTTCCCTTGGTTTTAGTCCCATTTTTTCTTTATTTTATTCAAAACAAAATTTATAGATGCCTCTACTTGTCTCACCACTCATTAATTATTTGGGATTTTCATTCCATTCACCAAGGTTGGCATCTATTCTAAGACTTTGTGTCATGGCCAAGCTAAATGATTTGCCTCTAGTTTCTCTCCAATCTAGTCACCTAGTAGCATGTGAAATCTATCTCTTCCTAATTATTATTCTCTCCATCTTGTTAATGACCATTTCATTAATGAATCCTTCCTCATAATTTTGGATAAGTGAGACAATGTTAGCTCAAGGAATCTTTTCAATCCTCTTTCAAGATTCTTTCCCAAGTAATAATCTTGCATATTGGAAAATAAATTACGCTTCTATTTTTCCAAGCTACTCTTCCTTATAATGTTTAGATTTATTCTAAAGTGCTCATTGTGACTCATGTTTACTACTCTTCCTATTAGTCTCATTCCAATATCTCCTACAAAAATATGGAATGATTACATTTATATTTTATTTGTCTCTCCTAAATATCCACAAAATTTGGAACAATAATACAATTTTTTAATAATATTTAATTGTAAAAGAAATGATTAAAATGGAACTAAACACTCTAGATAAATTAATCAGGGTTAAAGGGATAAACTAGGATCAATTCATGAAGGCAAGATTTGTTATCTCAAAATTAAAAGATTCATGCAAGAAAAGAAATATTAAATCTAGAGATAAAATTCTTGAAAAATTTAGCTAGCTAAAAGCGAAAGAATGTTGTCAAGCTCTCATTTTCGCACAGACTGGAAAAGTTTGTAGAGGAGAAATCACTATTGAACTTACCCCTGTCTCATATAACCCTATGTTGGCTAGGCCCCACAATAATTAGAAGATCCTAATTACTACTGTCCTAAACCTTGCATTGACCGTCACAATTTCACAGTGAATTGAGTTAATTAGTCCATTAGCAAGATTGGGAAAGAGTTTGGTATTGAGTTAGGTGTTGGTGGAAGGTTTAAGGAGGTACACTATCATCATAATTAATGTTAGAGAGTGTTGTGTGAAGAAGAATGGCCACGAAAGGAGTGACTATCCTAAGTGCTTGAGACTGTCAAAAAAAGTGAGTGTTGCAACAGTGCATCTTCCTTTGAGCTTTGTGTGTTTGGGAGGGTAAAGACCCATGGTGGTATATGTTGAGTGGTCAGGAGGGTAAAGACCCACATATCAACTATCTACTTTGACATCCTAGCATGGTGTCCACCTACTCTAAAACCTTGTGGGCACTCTCTGTCTAATACTAACATATACATAACATGTGCCTCTCATATAACCCTATGTTGGCTAGGCCCCACCATAATTAGAAGATCCTAATTACTAAAAACACTAGATTCTCCCCAAAAGGTTGTTGAGTCATAGAAGGCCTAGCTTGATAGCCCTATAGTCTCTCATACCTAAAATATCCTTGTGTCTATGATGGTCAAATGTGACTACCCTATGGCCCCTACTATGCTCTAGTAGACCTATGTCCCTAATATTGATACTATTGAGTTTTTCTTTGTAAATCATATAGTAAGTCTAAATTATCCTTTGAAGGATGGGGAGGCCTATGGACACTTTAGTTCCTTAATCAAGGTTACAAACTTCTCTCATGCCTCTTGTGTCCTCCCATGTACCTCCTTTTCCATAAGAGACTTTGCCATAGCAACCCTAAAGTCATTTGGATTGGCCATGTGTAGGAAAACTAAAGTTTTGGGCTTTCTACCCCTAATGAAATAATTGACAAGTAACTTGTCTTGAATGTAATCTACAAACTACAAGAACTCCAAAAACTAACTCTCATGTTGAGCCACTATGAAACCTTATTATGTAAATTGTGAAACTCATCTATGCATCTCTATCAAAAATATTTTGAAATAGAACACACTTTGAAGTACTCCAAAATGGTATTTGGAGAGGGTTTCCAATGTGAGTTGGTGCATTTTATCCTCCCAGTACCACAAGGTGGAAGCAAGTCCTCTCAAAAATTGCATTGAAAATTATGCCTTTAGGTTGCTCACATATAGATGCAACCCAAAGCATAAGTCCAAGCTAATTAGTAAACAAGACTTATCCTCAACCCCATTTGTGGATCTTAAAAATGTAGAGGATTGGAGATGAAGCAACTCTTGAATATGATCCTTTGGCTCATGATATGTGCTTGCTATAGTCTATACCTCTTGTATTTATGCATGATGAGGCTAGGTAATGTGTATTGATCAATATTCTATCTCCTCTATATGTATTTCCCAAATTCAAGGCAAACTCCTAATAAGCTTCCAAGATGCAAGTATATGCTCCTCTACTACAAGTGGATCCTCATGGCTTGTAAGATTTGAGGTCCATACTCGGGCTACTCATCTTGGTGAAAACTCTCAAAGTGATATGACCCTTCCTTCCATTTCCTACACCCTATTTTCTAACCCACACATCATAACCTTTACCTCACTTCCTATCATTATTACCTTCCATCTACCTTTCATATCCCCTATCTTAACCTCCTCCACTTTCCTACATCATATCCTACCCCTTAACCTCATACACACTTACTTTTACTTCACCTACCTAACCCCATTCCATCCTTCACATCCTTTTATCTCCCCCCATTCACTTTCCTACCTTCCAAACCCCTAACATATCCTAACTTACTCTTTTACCATTACATCCTTCATCACTTACCTCCCTATCTTATCCTAACCCACACCTCATAACCTTATACCTCTCAGCTTCCATTTTATACCACCTTCCTAATGGTACACTTATGCTCCCCTCCAAAACACCAAGAAAAAATAGCACTCGATCACTACACATTGCTCTCACGGTTCTGCAACAGGGATTTTCTGTCACTACCATATATACCAGCATCCATAATTAGGATATATTTTACATAATGGCACTCGATCACACAGATTTAGGTCATCCATCCCCTTAGTTAGGATATATTTTAAATATGGAAAGTAGTGTTAATATGTTTCAGGCTAACTATATTGTTCATTATTTAAAATGCAGTGTTTAAATAATACATGATTGTAGGATTGTTCAACGGTTTAGGTCTTGTAAGAAATTCTTCTTTTAAATTGATCATATCATATTACAAAAACCTCTCACCATCTCTTCTATTGCTAATTAATCTGATAAATATATAATAAAATTTGAATCTAAATATTTGAATATGTATGACAATGAATTTGTTGATTATACCCTACCTTTTTCCTACAGCAATTAAACCATTCCTACATCCTATAGTGATTAAACCCATAGGGAACTATGTCCACCTCCCTCCTTCGTGTTCATCGGGGGACGGCCCCTACCTGCATGTTCCCTATTGTGATCCCCATTGTGATCCCCTAATATTCCCCGAGACAACGCGAACTAAGATACCTTGGGAGGGCCTTTAGGTAGGCACTCGTTCGCTCGACCGGGAAGGGACGCTTACGCGAATAGTTGTGGTTGAAGCTAGCGAAGATGGATAGAGATTCGATAGTGGGGTATATATGTTTGCAAAATGTGGAAGCATCTGCAAAGCAGGTGAGCTATTTGACAGAATGCCTCAAAGAGATGTCATTTCGTGGAACACAATGATGGGAATGGTGAATACTCAATGCTAAAGGAAAAGAACCATAAAATTCATTTATCTACTTGATATTGGAGGACAAGTCTTAGGATAAAAACCTATCAAGAGCCTAGAATTGAGGGTTAATCATTTTGCCAAATCACTTGGAGTTGTGATCCAAGCTTCCTCTATTTTGAATTGTTTTGATATTAGGGCCTTTCTCTTAGCCTCGTCAAAATACTTGATCCCAAATAGACTCATTCACCTCTAAACCAAAAACCCAATAACACTTCCAACATCATTAAATATTTAATAAACTTTTCAAAAGATCTTTTTGTTATTTATGGGAATTTCTTAACAATTACATAATTCTCATATAGACTGGAATAGAACAATAAACATATGTAAAAGATTTGTCCACAACAACATCTACTACTAAAATTTTGCACCATTACATGCACCTGCAAATTCATATTTTAACATAAACATGATACAGGACAATAATAATTTGAAATAAATGTCCACCACACATCCGATCTCCTTCAAGATAAGCATTAAAATATGAAGTACACAACCTATCTTCCCTACAATGAGGAAAATACAAATTATCTAACACCAGAAGATGCAATCAACTTCACTCCAATGGCTTCCTGAAAACCAAAGCAGGATCTATCTAGCCATAGTTGGAAATTTTTCATACCATTTAAAATAATGTCTCCCATTACCAACGACTAATTGATCAATGTCGGCTAGTGTCTGCCTCCACTTCCACCGAATCATACTCCATCGCCACTTCCAGCCTGACATGGTAGTGACGTCGGATATACAGCATAGAGGAAGCTCTTATTACGGGTGAACTTCTTCCTCCGTCCGTATCTTTTTTTGCGGGTGAACTTCTTCCTCCGTTGGTACCTCTTATTGCTGTTGACGGAGGCCCGGACGTCGCCGTTTACACAACCCATTTTGGGCTCCCTTGCAGTCATCCTCACTAGTTATGTGCCAGCCCTTGGCACTTTGTGCCTGTGGCACTTCGTGCCCCCGTTCCCCGTTGCGGTCGTGTTTGTCACACCAATGATCTTCCCCGCCATGATTAAACCCACAGGTTCGCTACAAAGGCGAGACAAATGAGAGGCGAGATTTTTTAAAGAGGCGGGATTTATGAAATGACTTGGTCTTTTCTTTTTTTTTAAGTAATGCACGTGGTCATCAGAATTTCGATGAACGCGGGCACTTTTTCTAAAAAAACTCAAATGTCATTGCCAATTCCTTCTCCGTCGTAACCAAATGTTGCATTATCGTCGGTATTCAGACGAAATCGGGCAGTTTTTCAAAAAAAAATCAAGTTTGATCACAATATACCTTCTCCGTCGGAAACCTCAGTCGGAATTTTAGGCTAAATGTATTAGTGACAATAGATGGAGATATGATCCAAAGGCATGCATAAAAAGATGAGGCAAACATAAAGGGCCAATATCTAAAATGGGAAATAAGATCCTTACCAATAACAAAGGATATATTTAACTTCTCAAACAACCACTGCCAACATTCATAAACATAATCACAAAGTAGGAACATGTGTGAAGAAGATTCCAAATTTTTGTTACAAAGGACACAAGGGAAAACAACAATAATACCAAGCCTATCCAGTCTCATACTTGTAAGGACTCTGTCTTGAACTGCCAACCAAGCAAAGGCTCCAGCTTTAGGAAGACAAGTCGAATGCCAAAACAACTTATAAGGCTAGGATGATAAATCTTTAGCAACCATAAGAGAGTTGCAACCATCTTTAACAGTGTACTTACCAGACATATTCTTTGTCCAAATAAGTTCATCCTCAAAATTAGAAAGAAATACAATTCTATCCCCCAAAATCTTCTCAAAATCTAATTTCATACTTTGATCAACATCTAAGAAATCAATCGACTTCCATCTAGCTACCTTAAGGGGTCCACTAGTCACAATTTCAAAATAATCTGCTACAAAAACACCCCAAAGGGAGGAAAGAATAGTGATCAGAGGAGACCAATCCCTAATATTCACCAAAGGTGTGTGTCCATTCCATACTTCATCCCAGAATCTGACCTTTCTACCATTATGAACAATCCATGAGAGATGAGGCAAAATAACTGATCTACATTTACAAAGGAAATTCCAAATAGCAGAACCCGAAGGCAAATTTGAGACTTTAAAAATGTACTCTCTCAATCCATTATTTAAATATTTGGCAAACATAATGTGTGCCCATAAGGAGCTAGGCTTGTCATATAATTTCCAAACCAACTTAGCACCTAAGGCTAAATTCTGATTCTCAAGACTCTAAATTCCTGTTCCCCCAAGTTCTTAAGCAAACATACCTTATCCCATGCAACTAAAGGGAGTTTCTTCTTGCCATCTTTATTATTGTTCCAAAGAAAATCTCTAAAAGTATCCTATAAACTAACAATAGCTTCTTTTGGAGACTTCAAAACAAACATGAGATATATGGGAACAACATGCAAAACAGACTTGATGAGAACAATTTTACCCACCAAAGTTAACCATCTATGATTCCATGAGAGAATTCTTTTAGAAATGACCGAAATAATCTTTTCCCAAAAACCAATCTTATCCTGTTTAACAAAGAAAGGAATCCCAAGGTAAGTACATGGAAGATCTCCAGTCTCAAATCCCCAAAAGGATTGCAACCTAAGTTGAACCAGTTGTGATGTATTAAGGAAGAAAATCTTTGATTTATCACCATTCACTTTCTGACCAGAAAACGATGCATAATTCTGTATTATTCCTTTAATCACTTTTGCCTCAACTAACAAAGCATGTCCAAATAACAGAGTATCATCTGCAAAGAGACAATGAGAAATACTTTGGGGAATATTATGAATCCTTATACCTTTCCAAAGCCCCCCCACTTTAGCAGCCCTAATAGCCCAACTAAAGGTTTCAGCTACGAGAATAAACAAAAAGGGAGAAAGGGGATCTCCCTATCTCAAACCCCTGGAGGAAGTGAAAAAACCACAAGGAGAACCATTAATTAAAATCGAGAATCTTGCAGAAGGAATATATGCACGAATCCATTTGACCCAGGCCTTGGAAAAACCTAACTTCTCAAGAACAACACTTAAAGCCCCCCACTCTACTCTATCATAAGCCTTCATCATGTCTAGTTTAAGTATCATGGTCGGGGTTCTTTGGGTGGAAATAGAATGCAACACTTCATGTGCTACAATTTCACCCTTTGTCATCTCCCTTCCAGGAACAAAACCACCTTGCTCCAATGAAATGATCCTAGGAAGAATTTTTGCCAACCTAAGGGAAATTGCCTTCGTAAATATCTTATACAAAGTGTTACATAAAGCAATGGGGCGGAAGTCAACAAAAGTCTTA
>NC_081407.1:627682115-627769615 GCF_030272615.1 Cryptomeria japonica | reverse complement strand
ATACAAAAGTCCTTCAGACATTGTCTTGTAATATCATTGGCAATCGAGACATGATTGAAAGAGATGAGACCCCCTTTCCTTTCGATCCTAAGGTTTGCCAAAAAGTCTGGAACATGATTGCCCTCACGATACACATGAGTTATTTCATAGCTATTGATTGATTTGAGGTGTTTGTTTATTAGTGGCAACCACTTTTTGAGTTTCTAGGTCTGTAATTTTGACTTAGTCACCCCATTTATTATAATCTGCGAGTCCCCTTCGACGATGACTTGGGTAATCTTTTGCTGAATACAGAGTCATAGTCCAACCTCTAGAGCTCGAATCTCAACTTCATTGTTTGTAGCAAATCAAATTCCTTCATATGGTCCACTGATAATTTTACCATGCTCATCTCAGATTATAACACCAATACCAGATTCCCCAAGGTTCCCTCTATTAGCTCCATCAAAATTGAGTTTTGTCCATTCTTTGGGAGGAGCCTTCCATCTGACAAAATTTTTGTCGATTGGCTTCATAGGGGGGGCATAATTATCTAATCTTCTAAGAGACCAATGCTTTTCCATTTGGCAGTCCCAATTATTGTATTTTTTAGGGCCACCCTTTAGTATCTTACCATTTATCACTTCCTCGATTGAACCTTTTATTTTGTCAATCAACATAATATTTGATAGTGATGTTTCTTTGAAGATTCTTCTATTCCTTTCCTTCTAGATGTGCCAAACAATCATTGATGGACCGACCATCCATAGGTCACTCCACCTTGACTTCTGTTTGATTGGCCAGGATAGCAGGAGGTCCAAGAGCATTTCGTTCTTAGTCGTGGACCAATTTATCTGGGCGAGGAACCAATTCCAACAAATTTCAGCCACTGGACACTTGAAGAGTAAATGGTTGGCTGTCTCTTCATTTGCACAACACATCACACATCGATTGGGACCTGAGATGCCTATAGTTTTAAGTCTATCCCCAGTAAGGATTCTACCGTGTAGTGCAATCCATAGGAATGCCCCTACTTTTGGAAATATTTAATTACTCTAGCATAGTTTGTGAGGCCACACATCACAAGTACCCCTATGTCATTGTATTTCATATCCCAGTTTGACACTGTACTCCCCTGACTTTGAGGCGCACCAAATTTTGTTATCATATTCACAAGAGGCTGGTAATTTCCTATCTCTTAAAACTTCCCAAAGTTTCATGCATAGTACAGGATTACCAATTGTAGCGTCCTAAAATTGTGACACTTGCAATTTCGACCGCATTTGGGTCTTCACGATGGCGACGCAACATGCAACTTGAATGGAGACCCGAAACCTGATTATGACACTGAAAACTGCATTTTCTTGCACCTTGGCCTGAACCTCCTTTGCACCCTGCTGTCCCGGGAGGTGGGACCAGAGCGCCCAACGCCCTGGTCCCTGGGTCCTATTTTGGGCCCGGTCTCTTTTGGACTTCGGGTCTTTATGTTTGCAAATTGGAAAATTATCTTTCCTGGTCGGCCTAAGGTCGAGAAAATCAGTCTATTAACCCTAATTGGCAAGTATATAAACTACATTTTCCTCTTTCATTCGATATGATGGAAAAAGCGTGGAAACTATACTCAAGCATTCAAGCATTCAAGCATTCCTTCAAGCAATTGATCATTTCAAGTCTCCATTCAAGGCTAAGTGTTGCATTCAAGACAAGGATTCAACCATTGAAGAGGAGATCACTTATAACATACTACTACAACATACAACATACAACATCTATACCTTCGCACATAAGGATACAAACATCCTTACAACAAGGTATTAGTACTTGTTTTACATTACAGACATTTACATTTACAGCATTGCTCATTTCTTGGTTAATTCCAAAACCGGGGTTTGACCTAAAGGCAAACCCCTAATCCCTAACCCCCCAATCGTCTTCACTTTTCTGTGTGTAGGTTGCAGGTACGCGGCTGAAATTGAAGATCTGGAATCCTTGTGCAGAGACGAACAGATCCCCCTTCGTTTCGCGGATTTTTCGGAGGACCGTGGCGCTCGGGCGCCATCGTCCCGGCAACTTTCGCTCAAATTTACAGGACATCGCCGTATCGACATTTTACTGCTAATTCCAGGTCCGCAGCTTCATACTGTATTCCTATCTCAGTTTATAAGCGAATCTTTGTCACTTTCTATGCATTCCTAGCTTAATTCTTCTATCAACATTCTTTACAAAAGAGGGTAGCCTTGCTGTCATAACCCTTGAAACTCATTTAGCATCCAATCTTGCATTGTGTGGGATTGGATCTTGTGGGTTTCAACCCCTCTTTTGAATGTAAAGTCTCTCCCCTAAGTGAAAACCATCAACCCTAGAGTAACGTCCCTTCTCTCTCCTCGGAGTTGGAAGAGGGGAGAGCAACTAGGGTTCGATCGCGATTTTCCACTTTACACCAATATCTACTCTTTTCCATTTTCTTAGACTACTTGTGTCCTCATGATTTTCCATATAGTTGCATACATGTCACCCAATGCTATCCTCGACTAGATTAATCCACTCTTTATCTTCAAATGTTTCATAGAGAGATGGAAACCCGCTCCATGAATCTCTCCAAAACAACACGGATCTGTCATTCCCAATTTGCAAAGAGATGTGCTCAATGATAATATGTTTGCAATCCCATAGGAAGTTCCATGTGGCCGAGCCCCGACCCGAGTTGGCCACTATGAGAATTTGGTTAGGGTCGTCTGAGTCTAGATACTTCTTTTAAAACAATCTAACCCAAAGTTTATGAGGATCTTTGCACATTTTTCATGAGAGTTTAGCTCCAAGGGCAGAGTTTTGAAGTCCCATTTTTCTTAATCCAACCCCCCCATCTTCCTTAATCAAGCACAATGTGTCCCAGTTAATTAGTGGTATTTTCCTATTATCTTTGGCACTATCCCAATTTTTTTTTTGAGTAAATTTTTCAGCTTTTTTCCCACAGCGACCAACATTTTGAAGCATGACATACTAATAACTTAATGATGAGCGAATAGTACCAAATCAGTACTGAGAGAGGGGGGTGAATCAATACAAACAAAAATACAGTCCAAAACCGGTTTGACAACAGACACTTCAAATGACTAGCAGACAGTGACACCGGTTTAAAATAGAGTGCAACCGGTAAAGCTAAGAATGTCTGAGACAAGCATTAACTGGTTACTCACTTAGCTTTTCACTCAACTCGAGACTACACTACCATTTCACCCTTATGCATAAATAGGTAATCTATCATCGGATCATAATAACAACTAGTTCAACATGTTTTATTGACAGACATAAAACACAAAACCATCATATGCTTGACAGACAATAGCAAAGCATCACAAGATAAAAGCATCACACATGACACATATATTTTTCACATGGAAACCCAACTGGGAAAAACCATGGTGGGGATGAATACCCACAAGCTATTTTTGAACTCTTTAGAAGTCTGCTCTGTTAGGAGCCTTATCCGGTTAGAGACATTACAAAAGTTTTTGCTAGGAACTGATCCTATTAGAGATCACCCGGTTAAGGGATGGCTACAATACCCAGTTAAGGGTTAAACCCTGTTAAAGGTTACCTTGTTAGAGGATTTCAAGAACTCAATAACTAAAGGATTCCGAACTCAGTAGCTTTGAATTACCCTGTTAAAGGATTTTCAGCAAGCCGATTAAGGCTACCCTATCAAGGGATTTTCCAACTGTTGAGGTGGTTAGAGATCAACAGGTATTACAATGATTTGGTAACAACACTCAATGCCAATGCAGATCTGCTTAAGCTCCTCTTCACCTTCTGCACT
Source organism: Cryptomeria japonica (assembly GCF_030272615.1). Lineage (NCBI taxonomy): Eukaryota > Viridiplantae > Streptophyta > Pinopsida > Cupressales > Cupressaceae > Cryptomeria > Cryptomeria japonica. Next base: position 627,765,819 of record NC_081407.1, on the reverse strand, counting down.
TACACTCTGCAGGTATCACTTCTCTCCTTTTGGTCTAGCAAGAATCACGTATCCCTTCTCTTGGATACACACAAACAACTTTTGCCAACAACCTCAGAAAGAGACACAACATCGACCTTATAAGAAAATAAATTTAAGAAATTCAAACGGTTCAATCCTGACTGTTGAGAACATTCTATTAATTGAAACATTCTTGATCCAATCTCAAGACATTCTCCATCGTCCATTTTCACCGATTTTATGGTGGCTGATAACCCATCACATGTTATCACTGTTTTACAGACTTTGCACATTCCTGAGGTAGATAGGAACAATCTCCTTTATGCAAGATCCTTCACGCACACAAGGCTGACGTGGCAACATGATATGTTCTTCATTACAATGCTAACTCATCACACAATGTCACCGGTTGAGCCATACAGGCTTGAAGCACTTCAACCGGAAACCCTAAAGTTGAGACTACCAACCGGTAGTCATACAATGCTTCCATGTGCCGGTTCCCATAACCATATGTTGGTTCACCTTGAACAAGCACACCGCTTCACTTTGGCACAAATGCCGGTTCACAGTGTTATACTGGTTCTCACATATGCCGATTCACACCTCTTCAACATATTGACATCAATGACAACATACAATGTCATTATGTCCACATACTGGTTCACATAATGCCAACACATACTGTATATTGGGATGACAGATAAAATTGATTTAATCATGGTGATTCTGCCCGCTTAGGATAGCCACCTATTCTTCCAATTCTCTGATTTTACCTAGCACGCGTTTATAACATCATCCCAAATTTGGGATTGTCTACAACCTTTGTCAATCCAAATCCCCAGATATTTGATCGGGAGCACAACAATTTTTATATTCAAATGTTGTGCAATTCTCATTTGAGCCATCTTAGAAGTATTAAAGAACAGTAATTGGGACTTTTCTCTATTCATAACTTTTCTCGATGCCATTGTATATTCCTCTAGTGTGTTTTTTATACCAATTGCTTCCTGTATGGATGCTTCTCCAAATACTATTGTATGATCTGCAAATTGGGATTGCGTAATGGCCTCAAATTGAACATGAACTTTGATTCCTTGCCAAAGGCCTTCACTATGTCTTTTCCTGATTAGTATCCCCAAGACTTCCACCATAAGAATGAAGAGTGAAGGGGATAATGGATCACCTTGTCACAGACCATTTGTGGCACCATAAAATCCATTCAAATTGCCATTAACAAGAATAGAAAAGCTCACAATGCTAATGCAGGACTTTATACATTCAAGCCACTTAGCAGGGAACCCAAATCTATCAAGAACTTGTATAAGAAAATTCCATATCACTTTATCATATGATTTGGTGACATCAAGTTTGATAACCATACCTTTCAATTTATCTTTATGGAGTGAGTGTATGACTTTGGATACAAGAATGATACTATTCGCAATTTCTCGGCTCAGAATAAAATCATTTTGATTTTCAGACACAAGTTTTGGTAGCAATTTTTTCAATCTTTTAGCCATGGCCTTGGATATTATTTTGTAGATATTATTGCATAATGATATTGGGTGGAACTCAGACATGGAGTCACAGACCTATTTTTTGGGAATAAGTGTGATAATAGTGTGGTTGATCTCTTTCACAAATTTATGCTTTTTCGGGAATTCCTCAGTCACATTCCAAACATCCTTGCCCATGAAATCCCAACATTTTTGAAAAAGCTCTACTGTTATTCCATCTGGTCTAGGTGCCTTTTGGGGATGCAAAGAAAATGTGGCATGTTTAATTTCCTCGAAAGAGTAAGGAGCTAGTAACATATCACAATCAAAGCTAGAAATCTAAGGATTAACGACTTCCTCTATCATTGGTATTAAACCCGACTCATGCTCAGCACCCTCTAATATATCGATGTAATACTTGAGAGAAATTAACTCAATGTCATTGGCCCCGGTTTTCAAAATCCTATTCTCATCTTTGATTGAACATATTTTGTTGTCGATCCTTCTAGCCTTGGAAGAAGCATGATAGAATTTAGTATTGAGATCGCCCTCAGCAATTCATAGTTCCCTAGCCTGATCTTTCCAATACAATTCCTCTCACTTTAAAATTTTCATATATTGTGTTTTAAGTTTTTTCTCCAATTCCAATTCAACATTGGTCATACCGAATTGCATTACCCGATTTCCAATTTCTTCTAGCTCATCCTCAATTCTACTCTTCTCCACAAAAACATTTTTGAATGACACTTTGTTCCAATCTTTAATTTTTTTCTCCAGGAACTGAATTCTTTTAACAAATTTAAAGCTAGGAGACCCAGAATAGATATTACCTTCTTTCCACCATTCTTTCAGATTGTCAAGGAACTTCTCATCCCGCCACCACATGCTCAAGAATTTGAAGAAATTCTTCTTGCTGTGAGTGTCCTGGGCAATGGACATGGATATTGGCAAATGATCCGAACCAATTTGGGGGACAATTTCAGTTTCCAATGAATAATTGCAACTAATCCACCTCTTGCCCACCAGAAATCAGTCAAGTCTTTCAGATATATTGGAAAAGTTTAGCCTCCTATTAGTCCATGTGAATTTACCATTCTTAGGAATGATATCAATCAACTTGTAATCTAATACAAAATCTCTAAAATCCTCCATCACTTTCGAAGGTTTTTAGAGACCTCCCACCTTCTCATCAATGTCCAAAAGGGCGTTGAAATCTTCAATAGCTATGACCATACCCATTTCTAACAACTTAATTTGATTAGTGATTTCATTCCAGACTTTCAATTTTTCCTCAGTCCTGATAGGTCCATAAATATTAAATAATGGGTAGGAAAGGTTTGATTGTTTACAGGCAATGGTGTAGGCCATCCAATGGTCAAATGAAGCAATAGGATGTACATCAATTTTGGAGGGGTTCCACATAATTCCCAAACCCCCAGCCGTGCCTCTGGCATCCTGAAAAATGCCTTCCTATTTGAAACAGTACTTGATGAGCTCAACCGCCTTATCCTTACTTAGCTTTGTTTCTTGTAGAATGAATATTTATGCATCAATCTTGGCCAATGTTCTCTTGACCAAGCATTTTTTGTCAAGGGCCGATAGGCCCCCGACATTCTTTGAAATGATCCTCATCGTCCCCCAAGGGAGGCCTTTCCTCCCTTGGAGTGATTCAAAAATTTTAACATACTTACAATACCCTTCTCATTTGCCCTCTGCTTCATCACTGTCTTATGGCTTTTCCTTCCTCTTGTGCATTTCGCACCCCCAAGGATGGTATTGGCCGATTGACAGATGCATCTGGGATCTACCAAATTCAACTCATCTTCATTATTATCCAACTCCGCTGATTCTATTTTAGGTTCCTATAGTGTGACCTCTACAGGGGGGTTTTCCATCGGGAATATTTGCATATCATTGTTTATCTCCACTAGGTTGTCTTGTGCTAGGGTCACCATGCTTGCATCTTGTTTAGATTCAAAATTGGAAAATTTAGGTCCCTCTAAGAGAAGAGTTTTCGATTCCATGTTTTTCTCTTTTTCTTTCCACACTTGTTTTGGTTTTCTGGGAAGGCGGCTAAAGGCCTTTCTCACAAATAATTTGCATTTGTCAAACTTGTGAAATAAGCTTCCACATCTCGAAGAAGCCCTAATTTTGTTTTCGACTTCTATCCACTGTTTCCATTCACCATTTGTAGATAGTAATATCACCGAAGAGGGAATTGTCTTCACGACAACGATTTTGAGTCTAGCATAAGTATATAGGTCTCCCTCTATTATATCTTCATCAATTTCCAGTAGAGTTCCAAGGGTTCTTCCAATCTTTTCCAGGCTTGTCTCGCTCCAATATTCCATTGGTAAGTTGTACAGTCAGATCCATACAGGTTTATCATATACAACCAGCAATGTGGGATTAGAATTCGGAGACCAGGGCTGCATATATACTGGATGATTGTTCAAAAACCAGTTTTTAAGATATAAAACATGATTTCATTCTTTTTCTTTGGGGAAAAATGCTACAAAGAAGCCTTTGGGCAGAAATTTAATCATTATGTGCTTCCCCCAATTTTCCTCGATCCAGGTATGGATAGCTTTCCTTGGTAATTTTGGCCCCACAATTTTTGCTATGATCGCATGACTTTCAAAGATCATATTTTCATTATCAATGTCTTCAGTTAGGTCAATTTCAATGCCGTCGGATGGATTCTCCTTTTCTGTGTAAGGGCAATGGATTAAACTATCTCCACTATTTTCTGCTCCTCCTTCTGATTTTGATTGCTCCTCACAAGGGGTTTCAGGATTATTCCAATCTACATCCAATATTCGCCATTTCACAGGTCTTCACATTCTTGTGTCTGCATAATCTCCATACTGCCCTTGTTGTGCCCTCCTTTGCTTCTCGCACCTCTGCCTTTCCCTTTTCTTTTCGCTCCCCATTTTTTATTTATTCTGTTATTGTGTCCTTCAAGAGTTATACTTCCAGGTACGTAGTTTTGTTTTTTATATTCTTTTATATTTATTTTTATTATTTTCATAAAAAAATGTTAATTTATTGTTATTTTTTAATTGTAGTGTTTTAAAGTTTGAAAAATATTTTTTATTTTATTTAATTTCATGTTTAAAATAGTTTTTAGTTTTTAAATATTACAAAAAACATGAAAAGTAAAAAATAGTAAAAACTTAAAACCGTAGGAAAAAAAAAAACAAAAATGTAAATGAACAATAAACATTAGACACAAAAAACAGACAATAAAACTTGGACAGAAAAATGAACAATAAACCCTAGATAGAAAAAAAATGAACAATAAACCCTAGAAAATAAATGAACAACAAACCCTGCAAAATTAACGAATAATAAACCTTAGATGAAAATAAACAATAAATCCCCCTCTCTCTCTCTCACACACGTACATGTTACCCTCTTTGTCATTATGTTCTCTCTCTCAATCTCTAATTACCCCCTCCCTCTCTCTCTCTCACACATTACCCCCTCTCTCCCCCTCTCTCTCTCTCTCACACACACACACACATTACCGCCCTCTCTCTCTCTCTCTCACACACACACACGTTACCCTCTCTCTTTTTCATTACCCTCTCTCTATCATTACCTACTCTCTATATCTCATTATCTATTCTCTCTCTAACTCATTGTATCTCAAATTACCTACTCTCCCCCCCTCTCTCTCTCTCTATTTTAATCGTGCGTAAAAGTTTGAATGCTTAAATTTATATTTTTATATTTAATTATAGGATTCTTTTGAAAAAGTTAGATGTTTAATTTATGTTTAAATTGAACTTTAAATTGATCATGTGTTGAAATGTTACATTCTATATGTTTCCAATGTTATGTATAAATACTAAACATGTATAGTTGGAAGTTAAAATGATATCCTAGGACACCTTAGTATAACCTACAACCTTTTAAGATACCTAGGGCCCCTTAAGATACCTAACTACCCCTTAGTAGGACCTTTAATACCATAAGATTCCTTACCTTCTCTCTCTCTCTCTTATATTGTCTATTCTCTCTCTCATTATCTATTCTCTCTCTCTCTCTCATATTACCTACTCTCTCTCATTAAATACTTTCTCTCTCTCTCTCTCTCTTATTAGTTATTCTCTCTCTCTCTCTCTCTCTCATATTACCCACTCTCTCTCTTTACATACTCTCTCTCACTCTCTTACTCTCTCACTTATTATCTATTCTCTCTCTCTCTCATATTACCTACTCTCTCTCATTACATACTCTCTCTCTCATTACATACTCTCTCTCTCTCTCTCACACACACACACTCTTATCTATTCTCTCTCTCTCTATCTCTATCATTATCTATTCTCTCTCTCATATTACCTACTCTCTCATTACATACTCTCTCTCTCTCTTATTATATATTCTCTCTCTCATCATCTATTATCTATTCTATCTCTCTATCTCATTATCTATTCTCTCTCTCCCTCCCATCATCTATTCTATCTCTCTCTCTCATATCACCTACTCTCTCTCTCTCTCTCTTATTATCTATTCTCTCTCTCATTATTTATTCTCTCTCTCTCTCATATTACCTATCTCTCTCATATTATCTATTCCCTCTCTCTCTCTCTCTCATTATTTATTCTCTCTCCCTCTCTCTCATATTACCTACTCTCTCTCTTTCATTATCTATTCTCTCTCATATTACCCACACTCTCTCTCTTATTATCTACTCTCTCTCTCTCATATTACCTACTCTCTCTCTCTATCTCATTATCCATTCTCTCTCTCTCTCTCTCTATCTCTCATGATCATTTTTTATAATTTTGATGGAACTTATACTAATGTATCTTTAGATGTTAAATCAAATTCATGTTCCTTATATAATATTGATCTATCTTAAATCAAATTAATTTATCAAATTCATGTTCCTTATGTTAAATCAAATTCATGTTCCATATTAAAAATGATTTATATAATGATTATTAAAAAAATGATATATATTAAGAAAAATAAGTAAAAAAGTATTGTTTGAGTTGCATGGGAATTATGATGTTTTATTTTGTAGAATATTTCTTATACTTTGATTTAAGTGGACAATATTATTTAAATGATGCTTATTATTAAAATAGACCCACCTATTAATAATATAGATCTATGTGAGTTTCCTTTTTTAATATTTAAGTTGATAAATTGTATTTAATTATAAGTTTTTTTGGAAGGTGAAATGTAAATTAAATAGTAATTGTAAATTTTCATGATTGTATATATATGCAGATTATTATCACATAATGGATGAGTTTGAGATAGATGAGCTATTAGGTCTAGCGCCACCTCCACCTCCACCTCCACCTCCACCTCCACTCAATCAGTTGAGGTAGACCATTAGGAGGTGTATTGATTCTCTGATTAGAGACATCCACACCATTAGCCACGAGCCTCATTCTCCTCCACAACTGTTACGCCCTGCAAATAGTATGCAAGGGATTATTCAGTCTGTATAGGCTTTAGATAATGAGTTGGATAGTAGTTGGAGGGAGGGATTGCACTATTTTTACACTGATGGCCTATCATATAAACAAGTCAATGAATTAAAAATAACAAAAATGAATTTGAAACAATATTTTGTGAACCATAAGATGGGTGAAGAGATAGATCCGAAGAAGCCATGATCTCTATTCGATGGTGTAGGCACCCTGACATAGCTAGACACTTTTGGGAGTGGTGGTGGATGGTATTTGAATTTTTGCCACACTCCAATCATGAGGTGCCCATGTAGTTTTTGAAAAAATTATGGGCCGAATTTGAATTGGGTAAAAAACCCAATTACTTTGACATTAGATCATTTCAGGGGGTTGCGACAGACATGCCCCAGGATAGGCCAGGGGCCAAATTGAGCAATAGAGTTAAAAACCGTGTGCGTGATGATCCCTTGGTTCCTCTTCCTACATCGGTTGCTCCAACACCTGCCCATCATCGAGCAGTGTATTTTGCTCTTAGTTCATTGAGTGCCCTGTCAAAATTTGGTACATCAGTTGCATGAGGTGAGGGCTACCCCCAGCTTAGCACATATTTGCACAAGCTATGGGAATGTATGTACGGGTTCACAGAGTGAGGTTGACCCTAGAGGAGATGGTGATTTTGATGATGCCGATGTTGCCCATGGTGGTTATGATGATGTTGAGGAGGCTACACATGTTGATGCCATCTCTTCATATGTTGATCTCCTGTGCGCAAACGATGATCAACCTACAAAGGTACAAATTTATTTATATAATTTATAGTGCAATATTAAATTCTTTATATATAAAGATATGAAACATAATAGAGGATGGATCATACCATGTCATTGAGGGACCAACATCATGTTACCTCAATACCTAGAGATATCGGTGCCCCATTTACGGTATGGACTTTCATCTAGATACATTGTATTGATATGTATATTTAAAATAAACAATAAATTTTTTAATGTAATGATGTGTATGATATGTTTTTTCAATTTTGTAGGGTGTTTCGTGTAATACCAAGGTGGGTATTTCTTCACGTGACCCGTCGACCACTGAGGCTCAGCCTCATATATCACCAGTATGTTTTTCATCCATTAATTTGAAGTGTTTATATGCTTAGTAATTTAAGTACAACTCTGATTCATGTTCATTATTTTTTGCAATTGTAGGCTTCTGGATTGTTTGATGGTGCATCACATGTACGCCTTCACCCATTAGTTACTTTGGCTGCACATGACACACCATATGCATGCTTTTCTGCGATAAACTTGTAGTCTATATATATACTTTATAATTTATGTATATACAAGTTTGATACATGCTTTATATATGTTGTTCAGGTCTATACCAATACTAGTATTGGTATGGCTACGAGATTGAGCCAGATGCAACCATCGACATTGTTATTTGTGGTGATGATTAGAGAAATAATTTCTAATTTGTTTATATTGTGTACCTGGCTTTTATAGGGATTATCAAAATTGATGTACAATGTTTTTGTATAGGACTTGACTACAACCACTTTTCTTGTTCATGATAGTGGACCTCCATGTACCAGTGAGGGCGTTGTAGAGCATGGTCGTATGGTAATTTATTTTAAATTTCCAGTATTTAATTACTTTATAAGTGATTTATGCAAGTAACTTCTTCTCATGTAAAATCTTTTAATAATGTAAATGAGGGTTGAGACACTAATATTGTACACACACAGGATGGTGCATCTCAAGACCATGTGCAGATTCATCTTAGCCATCTTCACATGGAGTGAAGAAGACTGCATATGAGATGCACAAGAGTTCTTAGATTATATATTTTAGATCATGTCATGCTATTGTATTATGAACTTTTTATGATGACACTTGTTATGTTATCCTGGGACTTGTTATTATGTCATTTCCTTGTTATTTTTTTTCAGGACTTGCTATTACATCATCAGGAATTGTTATGTGATTATATATAGGACTTTTTATTATGTCATTTCTTTTCTATTATGATATCAGGCCTTGTTATGTGATTTGGCGCCCTCTAGTGATTATATATGATCAGTTGTTATGTGATTTGGCACCCTCTAGTGATTATATATGATCTATTTATGACTTTACATTTTAACATTGTGATTGATCATCTTATATTGCAACAATTTATAATTCAATAAAATAATTATCCCAATTTACAATAAAATCAGGAACTTACAATTAATCTATGAAGAGATTACGATAAAATAAATATATCATAAAAAAATAGAATGATTGTAACACAATTACAATGTGCACAAGATAACATTAAATTATTATGAACCCAAAATTGTATCTAAACTAGACAAATACAATGTAACACAATAAAAAATTAGAATGATTTTAACACAATTACAATGTGCACAAAATAACATTAAGAAGAAGATAAATAATACAATGTTGTTTATGAAACCAAAATTGTATCAAATGTAGACAAATACAATGTTAAAGGGACAAATAAATTTTTTATCATAATTAAATATAAAAGAGTTCACACAATTAACACAAACTTACATGCATATAAATTTGATTCAACCTAATGTACCATCTCCATCCTCTCTCTTCTGCAATGCGTCTATGATTGCCTCATGCTCTTCTACTGAAAGTGTCCACAATACCTTACTAGTAGGTCTACCTTTGCATCTTTCTAATTTGATGTTTGTTGCCACCACCAAATGAGAATAGTGTATAATCTTCTTTTCTGATTGGTAGTCTTCATAAGTTGATAAGCCATTCCTTCTTGTTAAGTATTTGCGTAGCCATGTGCCAACTACCACAATAGACCCAACTGGATACTGAAAACCATCATCATCTACTTGATTACACATCAACTTTTTCTTAGGTTCTACACATCTAGCTAGCCAATACTTAACCTTCTCATTGTTATCCTTAGGTGAAACAACAACATACACATGTCCTAGAAAACAAATTTAAGTACATGTAGAAATAAAACTTGTATACAATCATAAATTATATAAAAATACATAAAAATATATAATTTAAAGTTATACACAAGAAATTGAATTAAATTACCGGGTTGTATGAGGTCTAGAACACGATCATAATCTTCTGATGCAAATGCATGATCCATGTAATGCTTCGCTAGGAACCTCGAAGGAAAAACCCACAACAAGGGTGAACCAATTTTTTTTTTTTTTTTTAAAGTATAAACATAATAAGTGCATTTACACAACATGCACGATAACAAAAGCGGAAGACTTACACCAGAATTACTTAAAGGTTGCCAATGAAGAATTAACTTCAAGAATAACTTCCACAAAACCATAAATTCCACATATGCATCATAACTCAATGATCACAAGAAGCCATAAGCAAAAAACGTTCATCATAGAAAGATTGAAAGGATACAACATAATCTCCACTTCTATAAGCATTTACTATCGTCATCAAGGAACTGCTAAAAAACATCTAAACATAGGATTACATTGCTCTTCCAATACATAGCTTCTCAATAAACATAAAGGATAGATCTCATCCAATTACAAGGTTACATAAGATCAATATTACAATGATACAATGACCACATAGGTCTACAAATACTAATAATCTCCAAAACATGAGATGAAGCATGAGTCACGAACCATAGGAACACCTACAAAGCCAATCCTCACATGAAGGCACAAATTTGAACATCCGATGGGAAGTAGCACTACCACTCAACCATGTAATTCCCAAATGGAATCACCCCACCATGCTAGGAGATAGCTGAGGACCCTCAAAAAAGCATAAACATGACATGGTCGACAAAACAATACGACTCCATGACAACACAATAAGACTCCACAAGAATCCAGGTGACTCAACTTCACAAACACAAGTGAACCAAATGAGAGAGTGTCATCACATAGCTTAAGATGGTTACCCTAGTAGGCCCTCATAGGTCCCAGCTCTCTGTCCTGGTAACCTCTCCTGAATCTTCAGCTCCAACTAAGTCTCATGCGGACCCTACCAACCTTTCATGAAGACAAGGTGGTTGGTTTTCCATTCCAGGCCTTCTCAAAACATTATGAGCCCTATACTAGCACTCACCTATGCACAAGGTACAATTATCTTTATTAATGTTATGATACTACCCACCTAATCATTTCATTAGATTACCAGTTATTATCTGACTTTCATTGGGTCATAATGCCTACCACTTTGGGTGCAACCCCCAAGGGAAAGCCACTCTCTCAAAGGACACTACACAAGCATGGTCACTCCCCGAGGACCCTATGGTGAAGCAGACAACCATAACACCACTATCAGAAAAACAAGTGGTCAAACAAGGACATACTGACTCTTGACTAACCATACGGCAAAGACACTACATGGTTAAGACAACGGAGCCAACCTATATCACTTGGTCAAAGGTACCAGTTACACCACCACAGGATGACTGAACCTCAGACCAAAATATCACAATACACACTTGCAAGGACAACAAAATACATCAAATCCACACTCAGACAATCTTTTGAAAATATCAACATCATAAACACTCACAACATCATTGATTGAAAATTAAATAAACACTCCTTTCCAGCAGTCACATCTAATCAATTTCCAAATCAATAATCCAAATCTACCCATTTGAATCTCTAATTCATGCCTTAATTTTCATTGATAAATTCATTAACCACATAATAAAATTCACATGAAAATCACATTACATCACACAATACCACTTTGAATTGGTAACACTTACCTCTTCAAACTGGTAACACTTACCTCTTTGAAGAGGTAAAACTTACCTCTTCGAACATGAACAGGTAACACTTACCTCTTCAAATAGGAATAGGTAACACTTACCTCTTCGAACAGGAATAGGTAATTTACCTCTTCAAACAGGAATAGGTAATTTGCCTCTTCAAACAGGAACAGGTAATTTGCCTCTTCAAACAGGAATAAGTAATTTGCCTCTTCAAATAGGAATAGGTAATTTGCCTCTTCAAACAGGAACAAGTAATTATTACTTGCCTCTTCAAATAGGAACAGGTAATTGGCCTCTTCAAATAGGAATAGGTAATTTCCCTCTTCAAACAGGAACAGGTAATTTACCTCTTCAAACAGGAACAGGTAATTTACCTCTTCAAACAGGAACAGGTAATTTACCTCTTTGAATCGGTAACACTTACCTCTTCGAACAAGTAATTTACCTCTTCGAACTGGTAACACTTACCTCTTCGAATTGGTTATACTACATTTCCAGAATTATTTCACGGGCTCACACATACAGTGCCAATTTCCAAAATCTAAAGGAAGAGTTTACCAGCAAGGTAAATGGTGAAATAAACATACTCGAAATAATGACTAACCAAATCATGACGAAAATAGAAATAAGGATGCACCCACCAAGTCCAATCTAAAATTCTTTCTTCTCAAAGAAGAGGTAAATCAATAAATTGATTTCCAAGAACAAAACACACAACAGATAGAGAAATGAACCATTTCTTTTTTGAATGCAACCATATGATATAGATTTCATAAAACCAGTAGTAGTAAACACTAATTCTTTCATTTCAATCATTCCACAAACATCTACAGGAAGATTGAATAAATTTCCATGCATAGGAAGCAAACTGAAAATTACAAAATAAATTCAAAACAAGAAGGGAACCTCCAACCTTGAAGAAATTAGCAAGCAAAAGGAATGAAGCAAATCCAGTCTTGCAACCAGGACGAATTTCCAGCTCCTCCAGGAAGTTTTTCCAGAATTTTCTCTCCAAAAATCCTCTTCTTCTCCTGCCATGAATTTTTAGAATGGATGCCCAAAAATATCTTTTAACGCAAGCTTCTAGGTTAAAGTTTTTTTTGATCCAATCAAATTTAAATATTTTAAAACTAAAAGGCAATCATATTTATTTCTTTTCCAAAAAAAATAATAATCCTTTCCAACAATTAAAATGAAAAGCAAAAGTCAAAAGAAAAGGCAAAAAGGAAAGCTTTTATTAATTTCTTTTTCCAAATTACTTTCTTCCAACATAAGCATTTTACCTTTTTAAATGGCTAGGCAATTTATTTATTTCACAAAAATATCAATGCAACTTTACACAATAAATTAAGCCATTTTAACCATTTAATCTAGCAATCATTAATTTAAATAAACAATAATCACAAAGCATATTAATTAAATGATTACACCAACATAAGATAGCATCATCCATTTAAATTAAATAACCATTTAAATAACAGAAACACGCAAAACCAAGACAAATCAAATGACGACTCTCAAATGACCAAACCAAGGCACCATGACACGCATAACAACTAGACAGAGAAACACAACCAATTGACAACACTCACACGAGTGTAACTGTGGTCAAGCTAGGGTACAACAACTATCTCCTCCACTCCCATTGGATATATAAGGCATGCTTAGACCTGCGAAACCAGGTGGAGTCAATACCCTGTACCTTCTCGGTACTAATACCTACAATGTCCTGCACCAAAGAACCACACGTGGATATAGACCAATATATATATACAAACACGGTAAACACATCGATGAAGGAGAATCGTGATGTTCCCTATCTCATAGGAGTGAGTGAAGGAAAATCATCCCCTCGCATCCCAATACACTTACAAACACACAACACATAAATAATGCATCACAATAGAAGGGAAAAGTGTCAATCCATGATAATGATCCATAAAATAACATTAATCATAAGCACTGAAATACTGCATAAAATCATACACCATAAATCCAGATAAAGCATGAAATAACATCGCATAATATCTGAATCAAAATACAATAATGTTTGATAGAACAGTCACTGAAGTAACTCAAAACATACAAAAGAAGCTGATCGAGAAGGGGTAATACAATCTGAGTCTTCATTTTTTCTAACATCTTGATATCGTGTTTCACTAGGTGTTAAGGATTTGTGTTTCCATTCTTCGACCCATTCCATATTCTTACATTCTTCACATTCACCTGCAACACAAAATTGACAAAAACATGCAGGCTCTCTAGTCCATATAGTCCAAGTGTTAGAATTAGAACTCTTAAATGAATGCCATCTAGCTAACCCATTGATTGTATCACAATCATATCTTGGAAGGATATTCTCCTCTTTAACTAGCTAGAAGAAACGTCTAATTGTAGAGTTCTGACTTGATCCTATGGATAAAGTTGCACTACACCAATCCACAATTACACTTGCATTTTTAAATTTAGCCTTTTCCTCAAATTTGAGTTGCTCTCTGCAAAGGGCTCTTTTAACACATGCGCCGACACCATCATGTTCTCCTTTCTTGTGTCCAGCCTCAAAAAAACTCCACATGTGTTTGATATTAATTTTTTTATGAATCCTACTCAACCAATAAAACATCTAGCATTCTTTAATTGCCTTGTGCAATTATCTGACCATATTAGATGTGTCATTTAAATTTCTCTCTCCCTCAAATTCTCAAAAAAGGTCTTGAAGCAATACTGGAAAAACTTAGATGAGTGTAATTTATTATCACTCATATAGAAATGGTACTCTCTCAAAATTTTACGATCCTCTTTTGTACTATCTGGTGCATGTCTATAGACACTATGGACAAAAATCGATACTTGAAATGAATTGTAGTATTGTGATTGGACCTCATCTTGTGGTGCAAGCGTGTAGTTCTCTGCAAAGTCAATGAACAAAAGTATACTACCAACAAGAAATGTATCCTTACATATTCAAAATTGACCATCAAGCCATCTAGCATTTTTAGAGTGTTTAACATATTTAGGTACTATCTTACTCTTAAATTCATTCATAAATGCATGAACACTAACTTTTTCAGTGATTAGATCTCACCGTCTTCCAACATTTCCATCCTTCAGTAGATACTCAACAGTTTTAAATCTTTTAACATCAACTAATTGTTATCCAAAATCATTTGAAATATTTTCATGCGAACATTCATCCAACAATGCAAGATTGCCATGTATATCACATACACCGGAAACACATGCATTGAAAAGAAAATTTTCCTCATTTGGTGGGTTGCAAAACGAACTTGATATAAAATCCTTTATATTTTCAGATGGTATATTTATACCACATTCTTGCAACATTCCATTACTATGCATGGTAACACGTATATATCGAAATACATCATAATGGTAGCAAAATTGAACATGACTTTTGCAACAACATGTGACTCTTTCCTGTTAATTCGAACATACCAAGGTTTACACTTTTCAAAAGACCTTTGACAAATGCTAATAGTCAACACCTTATCATCCAAATTTTTTTGTACAATTCAGTTTGAGTCATGTCCAATAGGTGTTTTGGATGTGGATCACGAAGTTTTGACCCAACTCTTAATTTAAGAACATCTCTAGCATTAGGTGATACTCTCGTATCATCGTGCTGGAATTTTTTGATCAAAGTTTTGACTTCACCATTAAGTTTCATATCAGACCTTGGTAGTCTACCACTAAAAGTCCACAAATTGTTTGCCGGATCACTTTCAAAGTTAACTCTTCTTTTTACAATTCTTGAAATTTTTTTATGATGAATATCAAGATATCCACTTATGTTACTCATCATTCTTTTATCAGAAGTTGTTTGGCTTACTAAAGCTGTTGTTATTGTCCATTGTGCCGTATTTTTATCTTTAGAATGACTTTTCTTTCCGATTGTATCAAAGGTGCTAGCAATAGTAGATACAACTTGTTTTAAAGACTCGTCCTTCTTCTTGGGTTTGACATAAAAGCCTAACTTCTTCATCACTTTTCACATTTTAGTCATTTTAATTAGTTGTACCATTAATTGACATTGAAACCCAAATTTCTTATTATAAAAAAAATGTCTAAACAATCTATTTGCATGTGTCCTAATTTGTCTCCATGAAACCAAGCCAGGAAGATTGTCTAGTACATCACTTTTAATTTCAAAATTTTTATTTGTTTGATTATCATTCAAACATGTTTCATTTTCAATTGATGTTTCCATGTCTACATCCACATTATTGGTTTTAGTTGCAGGTGGATTTTCAATTTCAATTAGAGTTTCAATTTCAATTTCAATTTCAAGTTGAGATCTAGTTTCATTTGGGGTTTCAATTTGGATTTCAATTTCAGTTTCAATTTGACTTCTAATTTCATTTAGGGTTTGATTTTCAATTGGCGTTTGATTTAATAAGTGATCTGCTTTTGCTAAATCACCAATTTCTTCATGAGAAAAAAACATAGGGCTGTGAAGACATACATGTATCCAATAATGGATTAGAAGATGCACCTGAATTAAATGGTTCTATTATGTTTCCTTTGTCAGCATTTATGGTCTCATCGATGTTTCCTCTTCTGAAATGATTGTGGAACTTGAAGCTCCTTATCTCATTTTTTCTCTTCTCTCTCATTGACGTATTTCCTCCTTCTCCCTATTTTCTGCAATCTGCTCAGCTGTTAGAACCTCTTTGGCCTCTTCCTGTGTTAATTTGATCCCATGGCTACACCAAATTTTGAATTTGAATCAATCTCCTTACCAAATCGATAATAAGACAAAAAAAAAAGAATTATTAATCAAAACATTCTCTTTGCAAATCATACCTGTCAGGCAATGATTGAAAAATTATTCAATCATTGGGATTTGTGCTTGTCGGCCAGATTATAGCCCAATGGATCTTTTCAAAAATGGGCATCTGTTATTTAATGAAACGGGTGCCCATTTTGCTTTCAATGATACAAAGTGAAACAGGCAACCATTTTTTAAAATTAGGGGTGAGAAACAACCCTTAGCCTTATTTTTTGCTTTGGGATGCTTAGACCTCCAAAAAAATGGCTAAGGTAAAATGACATCAAATTTCTACCTTGGCCTAATTTTTTGAGGGCCTTCTTGATTGAATTTTTTGACGAAAAGAAAACACATTAGAGTTTTCAATGTCCTGATTTCAAAAATGTAAATTTTGTTAGGGTTTCAAGCAGATCTGAAGCAAATATGAACTAACAATTATACGCAGATTTAAATACAAAAGATAAAGAAATAAAACAGGACATAGATAACACAAAGATTTAACGTGGTTCACCCATAATGGGTTACGTCCACCATACATAGTCGTCCAATCTTTCTTATTATCTAGCAAAAAATAGTACATCAATCTTCCAATGCCTTAAGAATCCTAGCCGCTTATAACATGTGTTTTTAGGGCAACAAACAAAGTTGACCTTTTTAGGGTTTTATTACAATGCCGATTTTCATCAACGAAAAATGGCAAAAAAAATTTACTGAGTGTACAATACTTTGCTGATCAGTCGTCACATTTCAACAATCTCCCACTTGGAGACTGATCAGGCTCCACACCAAACAATCTCCCACTTGGAGACTGATACTACACGACACTACTGTACATGCAACATCTGCTGGATAAAACACTAAGACTCGACTGGTATAAATTCCACAGTTATCAATCAAGAAGACGAACAAAAACTGATGAAGAAATCAGCTTCTCCTATGGAATTGCCTTTGTGAAGATATCGACAGGATTCTCACTTGTGTGAATCTTCTCAAGCCGTAACTGACCCTCCTCCAAAACAGTTTGGATGAAGTGGTACCTGAGCTGAATGTGCTTTGTCCTTGAATGAAAAGTAGAGTTCTTTGCAAGATGAATGGCACTCTGGCTATTAGTATACAATGGGCTATCCTCTTGTGTCTGACCCAATTCCTTCAGAAAACATTGCAACCAAATCATCTCCTTGCTGGCTTCTATAGCAACAACATACTCAGCTTCAGTGGTTGAAAGTGCAACAACCTTTTGCAGCCTAGAAATCCAACTAACTGCAATTCCCCCTATAGTAAAAACATACCCTGTAGTACTCCTCCGTGAATCAATATCACCTGCCAGATTAAAGTCAACAAATCCACTCAGAGCAGCATTAGATCCTTTGAAACATAATGCCTTCGTAGTAGTTCCTTTCAAATACCGAAGAATCCATTTCACATCATTCCAATGTTCCATACCCGGATTACTCATAAACCTGCTCACAACTCCCACTGCATGTGCAATATCTGGCCTTGTGCATAACATTGCATACATTAGACTACCAACAGCTAATGAATACGGGATGTTAGACATTTTATTAACCTCTTTCTGTGCCTTTGGGCACATCTCCTTAGTCAATTTGAAATGACTAGCCAAAGGTGTACTAACTGCTTTTGCATCTTGCATGTTAAATCTTTTCAACACCTTCTTTATATACTCACTTTGGGACAAATTCAAGGTTCTATTTTTCCTGTCCCATGTAATCCTCATACCGAGAATTTTCTTAGCTGCACCCAAATCCTTCATAGCAAATGACCTGGCTAATTTCTGTTTAAGATCATTTATATGTTGCATGTTAGACCCAACAACAAGCATGTCATCAACATAAAGCAACAGGATAATATAACTGCCATTGTCAAATCTCTTAAAATATACACAATGATCAGAATGACATCTATGATAACCGTGTTCAGCCATGAAACTATCAAATTTTAAATACCATTGTCGGGGTGCTTTCTTTAGGCCATACAGACTTTTCTTCAACCTGCACACCAAGTTCTCTTTACCTTTGACCTCATATCCCTATGGTTGCAACATGTAAATTTCCTCCTCCAAATCTCCATGGAGAAAAACTATTTTGACATCTAATTGTTCAAGATGTAAATCATCTGCAGCCACAAGACTAAGTACAGTTCTAATTGAAGTCATTTTTACAACTGGAGAAAATATTTCATCATAATCTATACCCTTTTTCTGTGCAAAACCTTTTACCACAAGTCTGGCCTTATATCTTTTCTGACCTCCTTCCTCCTCCTTTAGCCGATAAACCCATTTGTTAGGCAAGGCTCTTTTTTCTATAGGTAAAGGGACTAAGTCCCAAGTCTTATTTTTCATCCAGGAGTCCATCTCCTCTTTCATGCCTAGCTCCCACTGTTGTTTGGCATCTACCTGCATTGCTTCTTCATATTCTTCTGGTTCACCAGAATCCGTTAATAAAATAGAATACAAAGAAGGAGAAAATATTTCAGGGGGTCTACTTGTCCTCATAGAACATCTAACACTTGCAGAAGTTTGTAGGACAATCTGTTGTTGCTGAGCATCAGGTACCTATGGCATTTCATTTTTAGGAATCTCATCCAACACCACATATTCTTTTTTGTCCTGTTCATGCTTCTTTTCCTACATCTGTTCTTTATACATAACCTTCTCATTGAATATGACATCTATACTTCTAATTATTTTCTTATTTTCAAAATCCCATAACCGATAGCCATATTCATCTATCCCATATCCAATGAAGGTACATTTTTGAGATTTAGCATCAAGCTTGGTTCTATTTTTTTAATCAACATGGACAAAAGCTTCGCAACCAAAAGTTTTTAGAAATGAATAATTTACCTTTTTACCAATCCATGCCTCCTCTGGAATACCGCCATACAAAGGGGTTGAAGGTCGTCTATTTATCAAATAGATAGCAATATGTACAGCATCTGCCCAAAAATTTAAGGGCAATCTAGCATGCAATCTCATGCTCCTTGCACGTTCCATGATAGTCCTATTCATTCTCTCTGACACACCATTTTCCTATGGAGTTCCTGGAACTGTCTTATGCTTTCGAATCCCATTTAAGGAACAGTAATCTTCAAATGCTTTTCTGCAATACTCACCTCCATTATCCGATCTGAGACACTTCAACTTTTTTCCTGTCTCATTCTCAACCAAAGCTTTCCATTTCTTAAAAGTTTCAAAAACATCTGATTTTTGTTTTAGGAAATATACCCATGTTTTTCTGGTTGAGTCATCAATAAAAATAACATAATAACAAGAGCCACCAAGAGATGATACCTGAGCCTGTCCCCATACATCTGAATGTACAAGCTCTAACTTCTCACTCTTCTTCTCTTTCCCAACCTTGAGAAATTTGACTCTTTTCTGTTTACCATAAACACAATTTTCACAGAACTCTAAATCAATCTTTTTTAGTCCTTGCAATAGATTTTTGGAGTGAAGGATTTTCATCCCTTTCTCACTCATGTGCCCAAGCCTATGGTGCCACATTATCGAATCTGTTCTTGCAATATTTATTGTTGTTGTCCCTGCAGTAACTTTATCTGTAGCAGCTAAGGTAGAGTAAGTGTTACCAGTACACAGATATAATGTGCCTACCTTTGCACCTTTAGCTACTACTAATGATCCTTTAGTGACCTTCCACATACTGTTTGAGAAGGTAACTATGCAACCTTCACTACCTAGTTGCCTGCAGAAATTAAATTTCTTCTTAAATTAGGAACATGTCTTACCTCCTGCAGAAACCAGTCATTACCATTCTGCAACTTGATCTTTATCTTTCCTTTTCCAACAATTTGATAGGGCTCATCATCACCCAAATATACCTGTCCAAAATCATCTTGAACATAATCTAGAAAATATTTTCTATGGGGTGTAGCATGAAATGAAGCCCCATAATCTATTACCCAGGAATTATTAACATTATCCAAACATAAGATTAAAGCATCTTGTAAAGTATTACTTGCAATATTAGCTTCCTTACTGTCATTTTCATTTTTGTCTCCTTTGTTTTTCCAAGACCAACAGTCTTTCTTTAGATGACCAGGCTTTTTGCAGTACCAACAATCTTTCTTTCCTCTAGATTGAGAGCATCCTTTCTTTGACTTCCCTCGTGACTTCTCATTCCCAGGGCCTTTTCCTCTTTCCTTTGATCTTCCTCTATTGTCCACATTCAAAACACTACCCGATGATGTTGGAATCTCACCTGTGCTTTTCCTTCGCATTTCCTCGCTTAGGATAACACCAACAACATCATCAAATACCAAAGTATTTTTACCAGAGATAGAGTTACTTACAGCCATAACCAAGCTATTCCAGCTTTCTAGCAAAGAACATAAAATCAAGAGAGCCCTAACCTCTTCTGCAAAGGTAATTTTTACTGAAGACAATTGACTGGTAATTGTATTAAATTCATTTAAGTGCTCCGCTACAGATCCTCCCTCACTAATTTTCAAATTAAACAAACGCTTCATAAGAAATACCTTATTCAAAGCCGAGGGTTTCTCATACAACTTAGCCAATGTTGCCATCAAATCTACAGCCGTTTTTGCTTCTATTATATTGAATGCTACAGATGGCGCAAGACACAATCGAATGGATCCCAGTGCCTTTCTATCTAAAATGTCCCACTCTTCATCTGACATTGTGGTCGGTTTCTTTGCCTTTCCTTCCAATGGTCGCCACAAATCCTTTTGATACAGGTAATCCTCCATTGCTCCCACTCAAATATGAAAGTCCTGCCAATTTACAGAAAACCTCGCTCTGATACCAATTGCTAGGGTTTCAAGAAGATCCGAAGCAAATATGAACTAACAATTATATGTAGATTTAAATACAAAAGATAATGAAATAAAACAGGACACAGATAACATAGAGATTTAACGTGGTTCACCCAGAATGGGTTACGTCCACCATACACAGTCGTCCAATCTTTCTTATTATCCAACAAAAAATAGTACATCAATCTTCCAATGCCTTAAACATCCCAACCGCTTATAACATGCGTTTTTAGGGCAACAAACAAAGTCGGCCTTTTTAGGGTTTTATTACAATGTCGGTTTTCATCAACGAAAAATGGCAAAAATTTTTTTCCTCTTCAAACAGGAACAGGTAATTTGCCTCTTCAAACAGGAACAGGTAATTTGCCTTTTTAGGATACGTGCTAAGTGTACAGTACTTTGCTGATCAGTCGCCACATTTCAACAAATTTCATAGTGATAAGATTATTTTTACTATTTTTGTATTATTTATTAATCAAAAGTGGTATCTAAACCTAAATTACTGAGGTTCAGTAAAACTTTAATAACTTTTTTGTTTCTAGGATTTGAGAAAAAAAAATTATATGACATCGATCTACATAAAATTATTTTGAATATTACAATTTTTTTTTGAAAAATATGAAATTTTCATCAAATTATGGTGGTAGTACACCCGATGTTTTGAAAATATACTTTATTGTCAATTAAAAATTAATAAAAAAAAAATATTCAATAAAAAAATAAGAAAAAATATTCTCATCAATATTTGGTGTCTTAGGTATCATTTTCCAGAGGGATTTGCAAAAATTCATTTATTTGCATAAAAAAGGGTGGTCGTACACACGTGTGGTATGGTCCTGAAATAGGTATTTTGAAAAACTGATTTTTAAACATGCCTACTAAAGAGAAATTTCTACCATGTGGGTATTAAAGTAAATTACATATTTGAAAAAAAAACTCCGAGCACTACATTTTCTATTAGTGAAGTTTTTTGAGATTCAATCTCTAATTGCATGAAATTTTGACAACAATCGATAAAAAAATTGAAAAACGGAGAAAACCCTTCCACTTTTTGCCCAAAAGTGGGACTCAACTTCTTGCAGCCACCTGTACACACACACACATGTGTGTGTATATGTATGTATACATATGTGTGTATATGTATGTGTATATGTATGTATATATGTATGTATATGTATATATATGTATACATATATGTATGTGTGTGTATATATATGTATGTGTATATACATACACATACATATGTATACACACACACATGTATATGCATATGTATATATGTATGTGTGTATATACATACACATACACATGTATATATATATACATATACATACACACACACACATATGTGTGTGTGTGTGTATGTGTGTGTAGAGATATACATACATATATATAGATATACATACATATATGTATGTACATACATATATGCATACATACATACATACATGTGTGTGTGTGTGTGTGTGTGTGTGTGTGTGTGTGTGTGTGCGCGCGTGCACGTGCATAGGGTAAGTGCACCAAGATGGTGGTAAAAAAAGGGGTATAAGTGGACACTTTTTTTCTGAAATCAAGTGAATTTGAATTTGGAGGCAAAATTTGAAAGTCATCCACTCAAGATATGAAGATAATCAAACAACAAATATTGTCGTACTCTAAATCTAGTTTCCAAAATACTAAACTTTTTCAAAATTGAATAATATTAAGGGGGTCAAATCCTTCGCGCACTAAAAACGGATTTTGATTTTTTTTGAAAAACATAACATAGTGTCTGACGTGCACATCAAAAAAATCATAGTTAGATTTAGTATTTTGATAAATCCTTTGGCAGAAATATAGTTAAGAATGAGCACTAGAAGTTGTGTATTTTTTTGTAATTTTTTGTTGATTTTTTTTTTTTTAATGATTTTTCCAATCAAGCACATCCTGAAAATTAGGTACCTATTCATGCGCGTAGCATAACTTGTACTAAAAAAATTGAAAAATACAATTTTTTTTTTTTAAATTGTAAAAAATCAAGTGCACTACAATAATATATAAAGTTTTTTCAATTTGGATAAGTAGATCAAAATTTATTAAAAAAATGGTACACGTATGTCTATGAGAACTATGGAGACACTCGTAAAATAAATTCAACAATAATGTTATTGTTGTTCAATTTTTTTAAAAATTATATGGTTAGAAATATCAGAAGATGAGTGAAAATATGGTGGCAATTTTAGAAATACCCACTTGATGAATTTTAAACTCGATGATGACAAAGTCGAGAAGCCATGTTGATAAAATAGAACACACTAAAAATGAGGGAAATGGAGGGAAATCAAACTTCCAACCTGTAGCTTTGTCATCCAAGTCTATTTCCAAGCCTAACAGTCAAAAGTGTGTATGGGGTACCTATGGTATAAGAAGCACGTACACGTTGTCTTTACTATAAACAACATGTACAACACGTATGGACTACTTTTGTTTAAAATTTTGGAGTGTGTATAATATGTATAATATGATATTGTATATATAATATGTGTATATATATAATATATATGTATATAATAATATATAATATATTAAGTATATATACACACACATGCATATGTATGTATGTGTATTGTCTCTCTCTCTCCCCCTCTCAAGCGCATACAGGGTGCCTCTCTTTCTCTCCCTCCCCCCTCATGCTCTCTCTCTCTCTCTCTCTCTCTCTTCGTCTATCCCTCCCCACTCTTTCTCTCTCTCTACCCTCTTTATCTCTCTTACTTTATATTGTCATATTGTAATTAGGTCTACCATGTAGTGGTTACCATTTGGATGAATAGTAGAACTAATAATCCCAAGGTCCATAGTTTGATTTTGATCTCGAGAGGCCCTATGCTTTCCTTGATAAACTTAACATTTGACTTAGTGTATAAAACCCATTGTGCATCATCCCTCCACCACACTCCTCTTGTGGTGGGATTTGGGAAATTATCCCTCTCTCTCTCTCTCTCTCTCTCTCTCTCTCTCTCTCTCTCTCTCCTGCTCCCTCCCCCTCTCCCTCTGCCTTCCTCCCTTTTCCTTCACATTTGCTTTACTACAAATAGTGCGTATGGGGTACTTAGCCTATTAGTTCGCTACCCTGCCATAACAATTTTAAGGCGTAGGAGAACGTACATGATATTTATGAGTTCTAAGCACGTACAAGGTGCCAAAAAATATCATTGGGCTTGCAAACATTTTAGGGACTAACAATGCGTATGCGATTATTAATAGACCGAGTATGGGGTACTTAGACATAGTTTTAGTTTCCCAATAGCTTCAACGTGTTGAACACTATATTTGAAAATAAAAAAATATATATATTTCCATAGGCGTAAAGACTAAAAGACTTTTCGGCCAGCAAATTGTATCGAGCACTTCGAAAGAAGTTTCATCAAAAGTGTATTTTCATCGAAATAAAGTATGTGAAGCGCCAAGCGAAAGTATTTCAGCAAAAGGTCACTTTCGATGAATACAGAAAACCGCTCATCGATACCCCAAGTTTCATCGAAAAAGTGAAAAACAAAAGGCAAAAAGGTAAAAAGTGATTTCGAAGGAATATAAATACCGAAGAAACTCATAAAGCATTCATCGAAATGCAAGATCTCA
Source organism: Cryptomeria japonica (assembly GCF_030272615.1). Classification (NCBI taxonomy): domain Eukaryota; kingdom Viridiplantae; phylum Streptophyta; class Pinopsida; order Cupressales; family Cupressaceae; genus Cryptomeria; species Cryptomeria japonica. The sequence continues at coordinate 627,740,899 of NC_081407.1, read as the reverse complement.
TCGATGACATAATGTCGAACAAAAGCAAAGGTGTTTCATCGATAAAAGAGAATATCGATGAAAAAGGACTGTCGATGAACATACATGAGCCTTCACCGAAGAAAGGAACTCATCGAAGGAATGATTTCGATGAAACTTGCGAGCGACCTATCGAAAAAGAGGTCTATCAATGAAAGAATGATTTCGATGAGTCCTGAAAGTGGCTTCTCGACATAGGCTACTCACCAAAAGAATAATATCGAAGAGAATGGGCTTTCGATGACAGATTTAAACACTCGGCCGAAGACAAGGGTTTCATCGATAACTTGAATTACGACCATTTTTGGTCGAACTGTACTTCCCACGAAAGAGTTAAAGGCCCAAGTGAAGAATGTCACATCTGCAATTAAGTTTAAACACTTGAGTAGCCGTTGTAGACGCAGAACATTAACTGTGCACAAGTTGCCCGTACGAATACAGTTGAACTGATTGAATTTTCATGAGAGCCAGATCAATGCCAAAAGACTGAAACTTGCGAAGAACTTGCAGAAACTTGTGAACGACAATCAAAAGAGCCGGGCATTTCTCCAAGTAAGTGTTGTCTCTTGTATTTGCTGTAATCATGGAACCTTCGTCTTCTTCTTCTAAAAAGAGTAGGAAAGGAAAAGAACTAAACCCTGAAGAGAAGCCCAAGAGACAAAAGAAGGAAGGGAGAGCTCTGACTCAGGATTTGTTAGACCAGTGTCCTTCATCTAGTGTAAGGTCTAAAAAAATCAAAAGCGAAGAAGAAGGATTGGAGGATAGATTTGAAAATCTAGGAGATATTTGGACTGAAATCAGAGGACATGAATTATTCTTATTTAGCTACAAGAGAAGGGATGCTCCTGAGCCCATAAGTAATCTATGGAAGAAGAACTTAGGGAAATTGGTAGTCCCTAACGTGTTTGTAGATGTTGAGTTAATGAAAGCTCTGGTAGATTGTTATAACCCGAGAACCAAAACCATATGCGATTACAGAGGGAATCCATTAGTGGTGATTAACAAACAAACCATTGATATGGTATTTGATTTAGACTGGGAGGTGGAGGAGAGTATCGATATGAAGAAACTTTCACAAGAATTCTTTAGTTTGGAAAACATCTACAGGACTTGGAGACTACCTATTCACCGGCCAAAAGTGGGTGGGTCATTTGTTCCGTTCAGCAAAGATGACAAGGTGCCATTTGATGTCAACCATTTCCATCCTTATTTTAAATATACATATTATGCTGCAGCCCAAGTATTAGGCCTAGAGGCTCATCCACTCATGGATATTGGGGTTATGGTTCTGTGTGCTGATTTACAGTCAAAAGACCCTAGGTCATTTGATTTTGCCACTTATGTTGTAGATGCCTTAAATCATGGGTTGGAAAAGTTGAAAGGGGACCTTGTGAATGTTCATTTTTCATTGTACTCCCTGTTAATGCATATCATTCTTTATTGTGGACAAGAGATTAACTTCTGGTCAGATGATTTCTGCATTAGATCCTATGATAAGAATGGTTTGAAGAAGCCAGTTCAGTTATGGGTATCTGCATGGGACCAGAGGTTCATGAACAACCAGTATTGGCACTTTCAAGAATATTTTGTGAAACCTCTTAGTGCAGCTTTTGGGCAACACAGGGATTACACTTTGTCCCCTGAAATCAAGAGATTCCTCAGACCAAAGGACTTCTCTCCAGAGTCACAGATTGATCATAATTGGGGTGATTGGTATTGCCATGATAATCACACAGAAATCAGGGTATTTGGATATGAAGGAAAACCCCACATGCTTCCAATTACAGTGCCAAACAGGGTGGCTAGCCTGGAGATTATAAGACAATTGTCTATTGTCAGTGCTAAACACCTTATAGATTTCGTTAAACAATCTATCATTCCAGGTTTATTGGTTTTCTCTGATTTCATTGTTAAAAGTTCAAAAAGTTATCATTTACTGCAGAATAAGTTAGACTATTATGGCATGACTCTGGGTGAGCCTAGAGAGAACTTTGACCCCGAAGGGTATATAAAAGCTGCCAGAGCGTCACAAAAACTCAAAGCCGGAATACATGTAGCCAAAATGCCAGATGACCTGATTAAAAATCTTGAAAGAGAAGAGGCCAAAGCTTTGAGAGAAAAGAGTGAGTTAGTTTGGGAGGCCTACAAATGGAAAAGGGTAAGGGGAATGATCGATGGAGATCTAATTGGAAATCTCCAAGATCCTTTGGAAGTGGCTAAAAGGCTGCTTCAACATGAAGCAGAAATCATGCATAGAGTGCCCTCGCAATTCCTTCATTTCATTAATACTGAGAAGGATAGTCAGCCCTTAGCTCACATGTCACCAAAATCAACTGCTAGTAGTATCCCTGCTGATTCTCCTAGGGAAGATTATCCTCCTAGTTTCGAAGCAGAGATGAATATGGACACTGGTGAAATTAATATCAAGGATGTCGTCGATATAAGAATGACTGAACATGAAGATTTCGTTGCTGATGATGGATTCACCTCTTCTAGGGAATTCCTCTCATTTTTGTACCAATACAAAGGAGCTCATGTAAAACGAAGCATGGCTGGAAGACCAGAGGAAGAACAGATGAAGAAACTGCAGGATGAGATTGATGTCCTCATGAAAGATATGACTCCTAAGAAAGGGAGGAAATTACTAAAGGAGGCCAGTGTAATCATCTTTTCTGGTTGGGATATAAACTCAGCACTTCTTTTTGACGGATTCCTGAAAAAACAAGACTTGAATCAACAGGTGTTGCCTCAGGAGATAGACAAATTATTCCTAGGCTCTGGATATGATCCTGACAAGAAAGCTCTCCTACAATGGGCATTATATCCAAAAGGGAAGAGGCCTATCATTGTGGACATTGAAGAAACCTTTGGGCACCTCATGGTTCATCAGGTTGGAAAGACTAACCCTAGGGTCACTGCTAAACTAAACTTGGATGTTGCTAGATTGAACCTGGACCAGACAGAATTTTTGTTCAGAGAGAACGTCACATACAAGGGGTTGTATGAAAAATCTAAAGAGGAGAATCAAAAGTTGCAAGCAAAAATATTGCAACTAGAGACAGGGACTCCTATAAGTGAATACACCTCATACCCCATGGGACGTAGCTTGGACAATGTCTCTGATGCTCTGTACTGGAAGTATCAAGCAGAAAAAGCCAATAAACACGCAGAAGGTATCCAACAAAGGATGGATAAACTGGTCAACGATATCATCGGACATCGGTTTAACACCATGCTCTTGCAGGTTGAACCATATTGGAAAGTATATAATGGAACAATAAAGGCGTTAACAGAGCATGAGAGATTAAAAGCACGACTGCATGAAGTACTGAATAATGTCGATGCCATGACACCAGAGGAAAAAACTGAGGGGACTGTGTATATGGAGAATCATGTTAAGCTTGAAGATACACTGGGAAGAGATTTGAAGGAATTGGATGATGAGAAACCTATTGGGATGCCCTCTGTTTACAAAGAAGGAGAAGTGATATCCCTGGAAGATTTGCGAAAAGAGCTCATCAGCGTCAAGGATTGGGCCTTGTCAGAAATAGATCGAAGTAAGGATATGGCCCCTACTGTCAACCAGATGATATTCAAGTATCTGTCGCAGGGAGATGAATTGAAGAAACAGAGTGCTCGAATCAAAACCTTCAAGGACGATGATTACATTCATCATTTAGGACTTCTAAATCTCTTTTTGCTTAAGTTTGTTAGAAACACTCAAACTAACGATTAGTGTTTCGAAAAGTCGTGTCTCTTCATGAAAAGCCTTCATCCTCATATATATATGAGAATGATTTTTGTAATATAGGGTGATAGAAATTAGAAAAAAGCAAGATAGCGATATATGACAGCCTGTAAGTCTTCTGTATACGAACCATAATGGAATACAAATTTTGATCAATTATTTCTTTGCATATGTGTTACAGATCATTTCATTTTCTTTTGGCAATCATCTGTGATATTGTCTGATAGGATAAGGTTATTCATGTTCTTGAGATCAAATCTATGCTTTGTATTATAATGTTGAAACAAAAGTTTTCCTTGCGGATTATAATTGTTCCTTGCAGAGCTTAATTGACTGGTCCCTTAAGGGTAGGGTTAAATTCACTCAATCAACATATGATATAAGCATTTATTTGGTTCCAAAAGAAATAATAACTGACATGTTCATAAAGGGATGAATTAAAAACTGTCTCACAGGTTCGCACCATAAGTCCTGAAGAAAAGTGCAATGACTCTGTAGCCCAAACAACGAAGAAGGCACTGGCTAATTACAGATTACACTCATCATTTCATTCATCATTGATTATTTTAACAGCAACAAAAGTAATTAAGAAACATAAAACAAATAGTTATTACAACAACAATCTTGAACTCATCTGCTATATCTCCATTCAAGGAACTTATGCCATTTCAAGATCAGGAGATATTAGATTAGGATAATAAATCTGCTATAAAAAGCACTAGTTATTGGAGACATTCAGTGAATAGGTGTACCCGCCTAGGTCCTGCAGAGCCTAAAGTGAGAGAGTTAGTAACCAAATAGGTTCACTCTATAAGTTGGCCAAGTCAATTGGAGGGTTTCATCATAGGAGTTGGCATTTCCTTAGAACCTATCCAATCTGTTGATTTGAGACCCAACACAACAACCTCAAAAGAAGTTTTCGAGGTCATTGAAGACTCCACTGCAATTGTGTTTGCACTTCTGCCACTGTTTTATACATAGAAGTAAGTGAATTTTTTGTTTTTTCATGATTTCAAATGATTAAATTGTTGTTCTTATTAGCTTTGTCAATATTATTGTGATTGTTTAATAGTTTTGATTCAAAAAAATAATGATAAGATCCATATTTATGGTTATTTGATTGTTTGTGAACTTTTGTTTACATATATATCTAATATGATTCTATTTAAGACAAGCGATATCAACCATGGGAAAGAACAAGTGAGGAATGATGGAACAATGAGAGGCTGAAAATGAAAGACAAAGGTAGTGTATGAATAAATTACATGACATAAGAACAATGGGACAAGAAGGTATGTCATCCTCAACATCTCAAAATTTGATTTACCAAATGAACATAATGCACCTAATGCAATTGAAGAAGAGACATTTGATTTACTGTATGAACCTAATGCAATTGAAGAAGATACCACATTGAATAATCAATTAAATGATGAACAAACACCTGCTCTATTTTATGAATTGAATGTACACAATGCACCAATGTTAACACCTCCTAGAATCATTCGTAGGAAACCAAAGTATATGATTGACATTGATGAGAATATATTGAAGCCAATTCCCGATAAAATGAATGAACGAACGTGTAGTAGAATGGTTAAAAGATTATGGAAAAACTATTTTGAAAACTTAAATCAAACTGCAAGATGTCAATTAATTGTTCAAATGATTAAAAATTTGAATTTTAGAGAGAATGAAAATTATAGGCCTAAGATCATCCGAAAGTAACATCGAAAGAACTATTGTGAGAAATCTATTCGATGCATATCAAGCTATTGGTTCAAAATCGCGTACTAAAGATTCTAATGTTACTCGACGTGGCATTACATCAACCATAATGAGCAAGAAAATTAAAAAAGATCGTTTGATAAACAAAATAAGTAAGTCATTAAACATTAGTAGAACAACATAAAGTAAAGAATTACAAAGGCGGGAAAAAATAGAGGAACCTAACAATAACTCTCTTTGGGCATTCTTAGGTAAACTATCACACAAAGACAAGGTTGTTGTTGATGCACTAAGAACATTAATTGAATTTTTTTGGCATGACAACACAAGAGTTTCACCCAACCAAAGAGATGTTGTTGGAAGGCTAATCAGGTCTACAAATTGTGAGCCACATGCAAAATACTATTTGGATATGACTCAAACAAAAATTTATGAAAGATTCCTTGAAAAATTTCCTCAAATGAAATTTTTTCAAAGAGTTTTTGAAATAGAAAAACCTTTTTATATTAAGATTAATCATGTACGCACCACATGTTGTTGTAGGATGCATATTGAATTTTCCATGCACTATAATATTTTCGTCATATTTATTCTACTTTGGACACCAATGATGTTTTGGAGGAATGCAATATAGAAGCACCTCCTCAGATAGTAAGAGAATTTATTTCAAGTGTGCTATGTAATAGACATGATGGTTGCATTTATTATAATATGCCTTGTTTGGAAGGTTCTTGTGCTATATTTGGTGGTTTGCAACGTTTACCGAGATATGTACATTTGGAGAGCACACATGAAATTGGTAGGAAATTAGTTTCTTTTGGAAAATACAAGATAGTCACATATGGAGTTAAAGATGGAAAAGATTTGAAGAAATGTGAGTTAGTGAAAATTGATAAATGTGTAGCTAAATTTATGAAAATGTTTCAAGAGATACTAGTTTATGAGTACATAATGCATACACATAGAGCTCAATGGTTAGATGAGCAATTCAAGTTATGTAAGGATACATTTCCTCTTGGCACCATTGTCTTTATCATTTATTTTGCTAAAAATTATACACTACAACCTCAAAATGAAGTGCAATCTATGTATTATCACTCTACACAAGTTTCTATTTTTGTACACATAACATTCATGCATGTAGATGATAGCACAAAGGAGGATATAAAGGTTGTAAGAGAGTATCACTTCTACATAAGTGATGATCGTACTCATTCATCACAATTTCTACAAGGATGCTTTAAATTTTTCTATGATAATTTAAAGGAAAGAAACATACAATACAATCGACACTTAATATGGTCAGATAATTGCACGACACAATTCAAGAATGCAAGGATGTTTTATTGGTTGACAAGGATGCATATGACAAGTGATGTACACCATTTTTGGAATTTCACTAAGGTTGGACATGGTAAGGAAGAGAACGATGGTGCAGGAGCATGTTTAAAAAGAGCCCTAGATAGAGAAGAATTGAAGTACGAAGGTGGTGCTAAGTTGATGATGCAGAAACAATTGTGTGATGGTGTAACTCTATGATGGGTCTAGGTAATCAAGGTACACCAATGGTTTGCAGATATATTAGGTTGATCACTAAATCTAACATTGAAAACTATGTACATTGTTGTATAATTGTAGGATCGAGTGACATGCACTCATTTATGAGTTCAAATGCAAGTTCACTAGTAATTTATATGAGACAGATGGTATGTTTTTACTCTTCATGCATGTATTGTTTGTGGGAAAAATGTGAATCACAAGAGTGGGTTGACAATTGGTCTTGTAGACAGTTGTTTCTCATTGATACATATCAAGTTCCCAAAGTACTACAATTGAGCTTGATGGAGACATCAGTGGATTTTGACCATGTATCCGACCTTGTAGATTCAGGTGATTTTTTGAGTTAATTTTTTTGCAAGTATTCTTTTTGGTTCATTTTGTTGTACATCACACTTTATTTTTGGTATTAATTATCACTTTATAAAATGCAAGTCATGTGTATGCAGTTATTTGAGAAGAGAACAATGAAGAAGGAACAAATTATGATTTGTGTCATTGTGTCGTGTCTAAAATAAAATTGACAACCACAATCATTGATAAAGAGGGTATTGAGTACCCAATAGGGTCTGTTGTTGTGACAGGAACATGACTTATGAGATACCCTATCAAGAATTTTGATGTTTGGTTGTTTGATGACTTTGAAACACACATACATATTCTTCATTTCTCTAACCTTGTTGTTGCAACAAATATTCATTTGATGAAGTATCGTGGTAGACCTCATAACAAGATTTTATGGAAAGTTCGTGAATCTGACCACGAGACAATACTTGACACAATATGAGTTAGAGCCGATCTTGAAGGCTCACTTGATTGATTCTATAGTTTAGAGTAGAATGATTTTGAGAATTTTATATATATCATCGATGAATTGTTATATATTCATTTTTTGTATATATAAATGCCCATGAGCTGATTTGTACATGTTTAGGAGCATAATTTTGTATATTTAAATGATAATGAGCTGATTTGTACATATTTAGATGTCAAATTTTGTATATTAAAATGGCGATGAGATGAATCACACATATTGTAATGCCAAGTTTTGTATAAAATCCCATGAGATGATTTGTAAGATATTTTTTTATATATTCGAATAGCCAAGAGCTTATTGGAAAATATTTAGAGGCAAATTTTTGAATAATATGGGACAATATTTTGTGACTATTTTTTGTGTCTGTTTTGTGACTATGTTTTGAGTTTATGTGATGCGATAAGGTCAATCATGAGCATTATTGATTCTTGTATAATCATGGAGAATTAGTTGAGTCATTATCAAGTCATAGGAGTCATAGATTGAATCTAGATACAATTTGAGCAAAAATTGTCATTATTGTCAAAAAAGTTGTCAAGTAATTCTACATCATGCCAGTAGGGTATGGATCTCGATGTTACAATGTTTTGGCATACATGAGAGGAGCATACCTATAATAAACCTACCTACTAGATGTATTCTCGATGTCAGTTTGTGCACAGGATGAATGAAATCAATTCTAGCCTATCTTGCAACTTTGCATTGCATGCAACTAGCAATTTTGGTAGCAGGCGGAAAAATGCTACCAATTGAAAATAGCTCTGAGTTGTCAGAAACCAAGATAGGCCATTGTATAGAATCCTCATGTGATCCCACAGGTTCAAACAAATAGATCACATGTGTCATGGATTGGAAGAAACAGTTCGTCAAGTTTGACAATTTTTTGGACTCAGGGCACTTGAGAGATCGCATCGGTAGCGTATGAATTTTGACGTTCTGGTACTTTGGGATACATGAGAGAAGCATGCCTAGCATAAAATTTCCCACCTGGATGTTCTCATGACATTTATTTGTGCACACACCGAACGAAATCAATTCTAGCCTATCTTGCAACTTTGCATTGCATGCAACTAACAATTTTTGCAGCAAGTGAAAAAATGCTACTAATTGAAAATGGCTCCGATTCGTCAGAAATAGAGATAGGTCATTGTAGAGGAGCCTCACATAACCCCACAGGTTCAAACGGATCGATCATATCTATCTTGGATTGGAAGAAGCAGTCCATCAAAGTTTGACAATTTTTTAGACTCAGGGCACTTGAGAGATCACGTCGGTAGGGTATGACTCTCGACATTCTGACACTTTGAGATGCATGAGAAGAGAATTACTTGCATAAATATTTCCACTCAGACGCATTCACGATGTTGGTTTGTGCACATGACAAATGAAATCAATTCTAGCCTATCTTGGAGACTTTGCATTGCATGCAACTATAGGTTTTTGTAGCAAGTGAAAAAATGCTACCAATTAAAAATGGCTTTGAGTCATCAGAAACTGAGATAGACCATTGTAGAGGAGCCTCATACAACCCCACAAGTTCAAACTGATCGATCATATGTGTCCTAGATTGGAAGAAACAATTCATCAAAGTTCAATAATTTTTTGGACTTAGGGCACTTGAGAGATTGCACCGATAGGGTATGACTCTCGACGTTCCAGTGCTTTGGGATGCATGAGAGGAGCATACCTAGCATAAAATCACCCACCCAGATGCACTCGTGATGTCTATTTATGCACACGATGAACATAATCAATTCTAGCCTATCTTGCAACTTTGCATTGCATGCAACTGACAATTTTTTTAGCAAGTAAAAACATGCTACCAATTGAAAATGGCTCCGAGTCTTAAGAAACCAAGATAGGCCATTGTAGAGGAGTCTCACGTGACCCCACAAGTTCAAATAGATTGATCATATATATCCCGAATTGGAAGAAATAGTTCGTCAAAGTTTGACAATTTTTTTTACTCAGGGCACTTGAGAGATCGCACCGGTAGGGTATGAATCTCAACGTTTCGACGCTTTGGGATGTACAAGAGAAAAATGCCTAGCGTAAACCTACCCACCTAGATGTGCTCGCGACATTTTTTTGTGCACACGATGAATGAAATCAATTCTAGCCTATCTTGCAACTTTGTCAACTTTGACAACAGCTAAGCAACTTTTACATATTTTATCCAAATGAAGCCAAACTTTGACAACTTTGACAACTTTAACAACTTTGATGATAAATGAGCAACTTTTACATCTTTGATCCAAATGACCCAAAACACGAGAACCAAAATTTGACCATTGCGAGCATGAGGGTGCTCTCGCACCACACACATATTGTTGTTTATATTCATATTATCTATTTTTGTTGTTTATATTCATATTGTTGATTACATAGGCAAATATTCATTTAAATTTATAAAAGGACAACCACCAAATACAATGAATACATAATAATGAACTGAATACAAGGAGTTTTGTAGGGTTAATTCAACATTTTAGAAATTTTATCAAACCATATTCTACGATTGCAATGTTTTATATCATTTATTTTTGTTGTTTATATTCATATTATTGATTACATAGGCAAATGATCAATTAACTTTATAAAAGGGCAGCCACAAAATACAATGAATACACAATAATGAACTCAATACACATTTATTGGATCGAATATCAACATTTATATATATATAAAAAAGGCACGTCTGTCAATTCAATACATGTATTACAAAAATGTGGCATATGCCATGTCCAAATTGATGTACAATAAAAATATAGAATATATCTACATGTATTGGTCATTCTATGACCACAACTAACACTGTATGATCCTAAACTTGTGGTGGGTCATCAAAATTGAGCCTCTTTGATGTAGTATGCAACTCTGTAGATGGCTGCAAAACCACAATTCAAAAGCCAAGTTAGAATTCTTTTATAGAAAATAGTTCACAATTAACAACATAACTATGCATTTAACTATAATTTCTTTGCAATTGAAATGTATACTACCTCATTGATTGATCTCAGATCCAATGTCTTCGTTGTCCTCTCCTTGTCAATCTTAGGAGTTTTCTTGAAGACAAACTTAAAAGGATCCACGTTATGGTGGAACTGCGAAGGGGGCTATTGTAGATTAAATGTACAATTAATACAATGTACTAACATAAATACATCAAAAAGACTTAAAAACTATAATACAGAGAACAATGATGTACCGGTGCCTAAGATGCTTCTCCAATGGACTGAGGATGGCTCACCATTGATGGAGAAACTGTTGCTATTACCTATACAAAAATTAATCAAAGATTATATACAATTAATATAATGATAAGTATTGTAGATTAAAAACAATTAATGTAATATATCATACAAAAGTGTCTCGGATCCTGAGATGCTTTTCTAGGCCATGGGGGAGGGCTCGCAATTATTGAAGCAACTATGGATATTTCCTGTATGAAAAAATTATAAGAGTATAATTTATCACAAGTTCACATTTACACGTGCATATAATAATGAGATACTTTGCTAAATGGACAAGGTTAGTCAATGATAAATAACACACAAGACAAGAAACCATTAGTGTTAATCAATCAAAAACTAATCTAAACATGCATATCAAAAGAGATACTAAAAAAACATGAAAGCATATTTAACTAAAGAAGCAAATATGATGAGGCATCTCCAAATACCTCCTAACATGCTCTTAGCTCCTTCTCCCTTGTTCCTCTCCTCTCCAAGTTCCAAAATAGTGTAGCTCTCAGCAGCTTTTTGCACTATGGATGCTTATGGAGGATTGAGATTGAAATATTGCTCTAAATGGGCATAAAGAAGCTAATATTAAGCTATTGATACTAAAATTGATTTATTTTAACCAAAATGACAATACATGAGTTTGCTATGCTAAATGCTCTCTTAAAATGCCTATAGGTTAAATGCATACAAGTTTTCAAGATCTGAATTATGAAGAAATCGGCTCTATTTATAGGAAAAATGGAGCAATGGATGGTTGAGATTGAGCAATCTCAACAAGGGTCAGGAATGAATGATTTCAAATCCATGTGAGGGCTTTCAACCCAATCCTAAGATGACAAGTGTCAATGTGAGATAGGTTGAAAGGAGAGGGTATAAACATTTAATGCTTGACATGACCTTGAGAGTTTAAAGTCAAGGTTGGTTGAATGAATAAACTCTTTATTCAAAGAATAAAGCTTTTATCCAATGGATAAACTCTTGTGCAAATGTGAAATGGATGAATATGGTCAAAACAATAAATGTTTTAGGGAGACAAGTTTGAAATAACCATAAATGGTTATGTAAGAGCCATAAATGGTCATGTAAGAGCCATTAGTGGTCTTGAAAGACTTTGGGGGTTAATTTGTTGAACACACAAAGCATTAAATGCTTTTCAAAGACTTTGGAGTCTTTGAGAAGTGACTCCATTTTGCTTAGGAATGTGACAATAATTAGGGGATGGATTAGACTAATTAGGAAGGGGTTAGAAGAATCTAGAAGGGGATTAGATTTTGCAAGTGGATTTGGTGGGTGAGGGAAAATAGGATTTTATTAAAATAAAAATTCATTTATTTCAATAAATGTGTGCAAGTTGCATTTGTAGGAAAATGCAAGGGGGGGGGTTTAAAATGATTTAAATAAATGTTAATTTATTTAAAAGAGGAAAAGGTGGATTTTAATTAAATAAATAGATTTTATTTATTTAATTGATTTGAATTTGATTTAATAAATTAATTAAAATAAATTCAATAATTTATTTAATTAATAGAAGAATGTTTGGAGATGAATTAATTAAATATTTATTTAATTAACTGATGGCTAGAGGATTTTTTAACCAAATAAATAGTGAATATTTATTTAATTAAGCTGGACAGATTTGTGTGACTGCATTTGCCCATCTTTGAAACGGTGCGGTTTATCGCGTCATTTCAAAGAAAGAAAAACTGGTGTGAAGAAATGCCTCATAAAATGTAAATTTAATGGGTGGTATGCCCCCTCGAGAGATGAGCCAATTTTTTTTGAAAAATCGGGCGATCTCTCGAAAAAGAATGAAAATTGGTAGGGTGTTAGAAGAGAAGAAGTTAGCCATACGGGTGAAAAATAGAAGTTCACAGGGGAAAAATGGAGAAATGGGGGGCTTGGGAAGTTCATAGGGGAAAAATGGAGAAATGGGGGGCTCGGGAAGTTCACGGGGACCACGGCGGTGAGCGGGGGGAAGTTACAGTGATGGCGAAGGGTATAAATGGGGTGAAAGGGGTGAAAACAAGATCATTTGTGACCGCGACCAGTGTGAAACGAGAGCTCTGATAGTGAACTTTTGGAGGAGCGAGCAGCAGTCAGGATGTCGATACCGATTGCAGAGCACAGATTTGAGTAAGTACGACGGTTCCAGCGTCCAGACGACTATGGACCAGCGGTACGCAAATTCAAAATTTTAATTTTTACGCATTGTTGATACGTTTTTAGCTGAGTCCAAGTCGAGTCGGAGCAAGAGCGCTGGAACTACGGTTTTGGTGCTTTTGCTCCATTAACTAGCGCTACTGTGTCGTAATGGCGCTATTGCCCCATTGTTTGAGCGCTTTTGTTTTGTTGTAGTGCTATTATATGCAAGTTTAGACACTGTTGATTAATAAGCGCTATTAAAGTCTGGTTTGAGTGCTATTGATCTTGATTAGCGCTACTATGTAGTTTTTCTAGCGCATTTGTAGTTTTAGCACTATCGGATAGCTGATTAAGCACTTGTGTCAGGGTTGTAGCGCTTTTGTTGGGAAACTAGCGCGTTTGATGGTAAAATAGCGCTTTTGCTGTAGGATAAAGAGATGCCCCAGTTTGGATGAAGAAAATCTCCCAATGCCAATGATGGATGGATGGCAATGTGAAGTGGGAGTTGTTTTGAACCATAGTAGCCTAATGAGACTTAGGTCATTTGTTAGGATAAATGCCCGTTGAAGTCTAGGTGGCCATGATTGCTTACCTGTTGAGACTCGAAGATACTTGATCAAAGTATCTGATGATAGTCTAGGTTTAAACTTAAGAAAGTTTGAAAACAAAACAACTGATGGTGATTGATGAATGTCCATGTGCAGGAGGAGCTAGGCGTGTTGTAGTTACACGAGCGCCATCCTATGACACAAGGGTTGCGGGATCAATTAAAAAAGGTGGAGATTGATTGCATTGCCGCAACTGGACTATATGAGGTGATGCACATGCTCGTGATTCGTATGAATCACAGATTGATCACAACACTAGTAGAGCAGTGGCACAGTGAGATGTGCACCTTCCATTTGGCACAGGGGGAGATGATAGTGACCCTAGAGGATGTGTGGCGCATCCTGCAGATTTCGATTCAGAGGGAGCTGGTCACATATGATAGATCTTGGGGGACTCGTGCAGTGCAGAAGATTTTTGATGAGGACGTTTTCATTGATGATGGCTCCATTGCCTAGGAGAAGATAACTACTTTATATGAGCCTCTACTAGCAGTCTTATCAGGTATTGTTGGAGGACTTCTTTGTCCAGACAGGAGATCACATGGTTTGGCTGTGGGGTGGGGACAGGTGATTGAGATGATGGTGACCGAGGGGACTCGATTTGCGTGGGGGCCGTGTGTGTTGGCGCACTTGTACCAGGAGCTCCATGAGGTGGTTTATCGGGAGAGGGGTTCTTTAGAAGTGGGTATAATGTTGCTGCATATTTGGGCTTGGGAGCACCTACCAGTGACTCGACCAGTGAGTCTGAGATTCCGTGCAGTAGATCAGCCGTACATGTTCATGTATAGCGGCATGATGAGTCAGCCCCACCCGAGGAAGTTAGAGTGGTGGCGGCAGGCGTTGGACGATTTGGATGCAGTGATATGGTAGCCATACTTGGAGTGTGAGCCATGGGATGATGATGTAGAGGTACTGCCTTATGTTTTTATGACTCGATTCCTCATTGGGAGGACCTCATACCATGTAGAGAGACAGGTGCCCGGGAGAGTGCTGAGACAGTTTGGACGACGGCAGGGATTGCCCAGTGGATCAGGAGAGTATGCTCAGGTTATTCGGGAGAGGTACGCATGGGGCCCAGTGCTACCATATGATCAGGCACTAGTAGAGTTCCGGACACTGTAGGTGAGACCATGGGATGTATGACTGAGGGTCGTGGATGCAGGTGTTACAAATGAGTACACGTAGTACCGGGCAGCACACTCGATCCTATGGATATCAGATCTAGCAGAGCCGATCCCAGATTTTGAGGATGAGAGGGGATGAAGATGGAGGAGAGCAGGAGGTTGAGGACCTAGGGCAAGTGGAGGAGGTGGAGGTGGAGGAGGAGGAGGTGGTGGGTTGGGGATGCGGAGTCAGCGGAGAGGGAGAGGTGGACTGCCTCTATAGATATCACAGGGACCATTGATACCGGGAGGAGTTCAGCTGAGTGGGAGGGGGATGGAGAGAGAGATCTTGATGGACATAGGGGAGGGGACTACTGGAGAGGGTGGTACAGGTGAGGCGGTGATGGACACCGGGGAGGGAGCCACTGGAGATTTGCAGGATCACATGATAGTACGCTTGCAGACCCAGATAGAGGATTTGGAGGCGGAGGTGGCAGCTAAGGATGTGCAGCTATTTGCACAGGAGTCAGAGCTGGCGGTGGTGCTGCGGGAGAGGGATAGTGCAGTGGAGAGATTGGCCGAGTTGTAGGAGAGAGTTCGGGTCGGAGTAGGGGCACAGGGTCCTACAGGGAAGGTGATGAGGGAGATGCGACGAGCAGAGGCAGAGATAGACTACTGGTGGGGTTTATATGAGCAGGTTGTGCCAGTTAGTCAGCGAGATCTTAGCTATTCTCAGATGCGGTAGGCTAGATCAAAGCGATCGTAGAGGGTGCAGAGCAGTGGGGGTGTGATGGGTCCTCTACAGATGGAGAGATCAGGGGATGCAGGAGGGAGTGGTGGTTCGATGAGGCCTCCACAGAGAGATGGATCAGGTGGTGCAGGCACCAGTGGGAGAGCAGGTGGCAATGGTGGTGGTGGTACAACATCTGGCGAGAGTGGCATTTGAGAGAGCATTTTTGCATATATGTATTTTATCATTGTTTATTTTGTGGACTGTATCTTGGATGGCTCTTGGTAGCCAATTTTTATAGACTTCATTGTACTCTGATATATGAGATGAGATATATGAGGAGATCCCATATTTTGATGATATGCAGTTGATATGTATGGATGTTTATGCAGGATGATGAGTTTATTACTTAGATGGATATGTGTACATGTATTCATTTGATGAGATGTCTCTTTTATGCATTTTTTTATGATGATTTATGATGTGGGATACTGACATATGAGTGCAGGTTTATATATGTATGATTGATTTGATTTTGGATGTAATGCTTTATGTATGTAATGCCATGATGATGATGTATGCTTATGATTATTTATGAACAGGATTTTGGTGTTTCCTATGCAATGATAATTTATGCGATGATTTAATGCAATGGTTGAATGAATGATTTTATGTATGAATATGCATCTAGATGCTTTTAGATGAATGTAATATGGATAAACAAAATGTAAAGTACAAATGTTTATATGATAATGCCTAAATGAATGCATATGTATAATGGATATATATAAAATGGTATGAACCAATGTGTTTTTGGAAACAAATGGATTTATGATTCTAAATGCTTAAATATGATTTAAGTAAGAATGATAATGTGATGATACTATAACTGATGGTTTTAATAAATGCACCTTAACGCAATTAAAAAAAGGATAATGAATGCAATGTGAATGAATCCTAAAATGAGCATAATAAGAAACTTTAATAAATGGATGAATGAATGCACTTTTTAACTATAAATGAATGTATGCAATATTAAATGATAAAGGATAATGAAATGATGATGGATAATTGACACTAAATGAATGTCTAGCAAATGATTTAAAACAATCAAAGACAATTTGATCCCACAAATGAATCTAATTATTTATGATGGATGCAATGATGCAAATGATTTAATGAAAACTAATGTCAAAAAAAATAACTCTATGCAATGTTTAAGTTAAAAATGACATGAATGGACTTAATGCAAGATGCACCTAAATGCGATGATGATATGACCATGAGGAAGGAAAGGTTTTTAAGACTTTGCATGATGCATTGATGATGTATCAAAGTACTCGGTCGTGATTGTATCCAAGACCAGCTTTAATGGTCACTTTTGCATATAAAGCCTACATTATGAATGAATGAATGGATGGGTGATAGGCAACGAAATGCAAGATATAAATAGATGAGATGGAAATGGCGATCCATAGTGTTCTATTTTCATCATTGAGCTTTAAAATGTTGGAAGAGAATACAAGCATCTTGACATAATGATTCAAGATGACCTGAGTATTCCTTTCATGGATTTTATATAGCAAGTTAATACAAACGACTTGATATAAGGGTCAAGTCGACCAGAGTATTGCTTGCGGAATAGACAAGGATTATCTCCTTTCCTGGATGACTTGGATTGTCCTCCTTGATCTTAGGTTGATCATATCTTGAGACAAGTGCATACCGTACTAAGAGATAAAACCTTTATCCAATGTGGATGAGGTAGGAACCAAAGAATGAGCATTGTACCTGCAAACAAATAGTATATACATAAAGAATAAAGAATAATGATCCTTGGTAATGGTTCATGCCCATATGGTCGAGGTATACGCTGTAGTCAGCAAGCCGTAATGATCGATGACTGCATTTGGCATAAGATCACGTAGCTTGGTGAACTTCCCACGTAGACACCATTAGTACATGCCCTAGAACTTCATCGGAAGTAATGCGCAAACGATACAAAACCATGCTGAAAGATACCGATATAGATAAACAAATGATTGTACTCATAAATCAACCAAGTATTTGATAGCTTAACATAATTTTCTTGTCAAAGAAAATGTCACTTTTTGTCTTTGTTTTGATAAGGAAGGATGCATCCTTGTTGAAGACAGTTTGATTGTTGATATCGATTGTTTTGGTCAATTTTGAGAAATGATCATCGTGCGAGTATTTTGTTCAATGTTGGCTTTGTATCTGTTTGGATGAGTATGTACAATGTGTTGTCATGTTTTTGTTTGATTTTCAATGGTTTTTCGATGTTTTTGGATTTTGTGGAACAGTTTTGAATGTTTTTGGATTTTTGTGAGACATTTTTGAATGTTTTTAGATTTTGTGAGACATTTTTGAATGTTTTTGGATTTTTGTGAGACATTTTTGAATGTTTTTGCCAATGAGTCATCAGTAATGTAGAATCCACTTCCATCAACTATATTGAGAGGGTATTGCCCCCAAGTTTAGACATGACTATGAAAAAGTGGGATGCAAGACGCATGAAGTACTTTCTTTGATTACAGATCAAATAACAAGCCATGGTTAGATGGATGGATGGATGTGTGTATGAATGTGATCGCAACGAGCCTGAAAGATACTGGAGCCATTGTCTTTACGAGTGGTGCCTGTTTGCCAGGTTTTCACCATCGCACTTACCCAAGGTGCCACCGCAGTGGTTGCTCACCGTTTGGATGCATGATTTTTCTTTACTTTTTGAATGTTTTTGGTATTTTCTTCAGGACATTTTTCTGAATGTTTTTGGTATTTTTTGGTATGCAGGGGAGCCTGATGCTCTATTCAGCTTAGGTATAAAACCGTTTGAGGTGCATGTTATTGATTGGATCTGCAAGTGGTTCTCCTTCTGATGTAGCCAACTGATATGCCCCGGACACGAATACAGTAGTGACAACATATGGGCCCAACCAGTTTGATTCAAACTTTCCTTGATGTTCACTGTGTGGTTGGTTGCGAGGATTCTCTCATAGAACAAGATCACCTACCTCAAATGTATGAGATCTAACTCGGTGATTGTAGCTTCTCCTCATGCGCTGCTGATAGGGTTTGAGGTGATTGTATGCAGCTTGTCGCTTCTCATCGAGTAACTCTAAGTCCTGAAGACGGGATACTCTGTAGGCTTCATCATCGATGAGATTGTGCAAGGAAACCCGTAATGATGGTATCTCGACCTCAATAGGTAAGATAGCTTCTGCACCATAGACCAAAGAGTAGGGAGTTGCGCCTGTAGGGGTTCGAATGCTAGTTCGATATGCCCATAGTGCTGGATTCAATTGAACATGCCAATCATGACCGACATCATTGACTGTCTTCTTTAGGATCCTCAATATGTTTTTAATGGATGCTTCAGCCTGACCATTGCCTTGTGGGTAGTAGGGAGTGGAAAAGCGGTGTTGGATATGAAATTTCTCACAAAGATCACAGACATCCTGATTTTTGAAAGGAAGACCGTTATCTGTGATGATGGACATGGGTACACCATACTGGCAGATGATGTAATTGAGGATGAATGAGGCGATCTTCTTGTTGGTGACTTGGGTAAGTGGAATGGATTCGATCCACTTTGTGAAATATTCGGTGGCGGTAATAATGAATTTATGGCCGTTGGATGAAGATGGATGAATCTTACCCACAAGGTCAAGGCCCCATTGACAGAAAGGCCATGGTGTCGTGATTGGTTGCAGTTCTTGGGCTAGTGCATGTATCAAGTCGCCATGAACTTGACATTTCTTGCATTTTTTGACAAAGTAGTAAGAATCTTTTTCCATAGATGGCCAATAATATCCAGCTCACATGAGTTTCTTGGCTAGTGACAGACCACTTGAGTGAGTCCCACAAATTCCTTCATGTACCTCTTCCAAAGCCTTTGTTATCTCACCTTGTTCTAGACATCGAAGGAGAGTACCATCAAGACTGCGTCGGTATAGGATTTCGACAATAATCATATATCGAGCAGTTTGGCGAATGAAGGTTTTACGTTGGTTATTCGATTGGTTGGGAGGAAGGGTGTGATCATGGAGATAGGTGTAGAATTCACCGTACCATGGGGATTCAGAACCGACAAGGTGACATATCATTTTGGATTTTGGGATATCATAAGCGGGAATCCAAAGCTGTTCTACCAAGAACTTGTAGCATGTTGAATTTTGTGGAAGATCTAGGAGAGATGCAATGGTAGCCATAGCGTCAGCAGCTTGATTATGATCTCTCGATATCTGCTCAAAGGTAATTGTAGTAAACGATACTTTTAGATTGTCCACCATTGGCTTATATGGCATGAGTTTATCATCCTTGGTCTGATATTCATCAGTTGCTTGTCGAATGACTAGTTGGGAGTCGCCATATACTTGTAGTTCTTGTAATTGCCATTGTACGGCTAACCTGAGTCCTGTGATCAAGGCCTCATACTCTGCTATATTTTTGGTGCATGGAAATGTGAGACTATAAGACTTCAGGATGTTGTCACCTTGAGGTGTGATAAATAGAATGCTTGCCCCCAAGCCATGCCTAGTGTATGAACCATCAAAGTATAGTTTCCATGGTTGTGCTGTTGTGATCATGAATATCTCTTCATCTGGAAAATTGGAAATGAGAGGATGATTGCTTATGAGAGGCACATCAGCCAACTGATTTGCAATAACTTGACCTTTGATAGCTTTACGGTCTACATACTTGATGTCGAATTCACTTAGAATCATCACCCATTTGGCCAAGCGACCTATCAAAGCTGCTTTGCTAAGTAAATACTTGAATGGATCAATCTTTGCAATGAGTTGTACCTTGTGTGTTAACAGATAGTGCCTCAGTTTAGTAGCTGCCAAGATTACTGCTAGGCAAGCTCACTCAATAGGTGTGTAATTGAGTTCATAGCCCACTAGTGTGCGAGAGATGTAGTAAACAACACACTCTTTGCCTTCTGTATTATGTTGTGCCAGTAGTACACCCAATGCTGTACTGGTTGCTGAGATATAGAGTAACAATGGTCTACTTGGATCTGGTGGCATCAACAATGGTGGATTCATGAGATAGTCTTTAAGCATTTGAAATGCTTGCTGGCATCTGGCATCCCACTGAAAGCGGATGTTCTTGTATAGCAGGTGTGTGAATGGGTGACATTTATCGGCCAACTGTGTAATGAATCTTTAGATGGATTGAAGCCGCCCTTGTAATGTCCTTAGCTGACTGATATTCTTTGGTGGTGGCATGTCCATGATGGCCTTTACCTTTGTAGGATCGACCTCAATACCTTTGCTTGAGACAATGTATCCTAGAAGCTTCCCGGAGGTTACTCCAAAGACACATTTCTTTGGGTTAAGTCAAACATGGTATTGTTCCAGTCTATCAAAGATTTTATCTAAGATGTGGAGATGCCCTTCTCTAGTGAGTGATTTTGCTAGTAAGTCATCCACATAATCTTCCATCATAGTATGCATCATGTCATGGAAGATGGTGGTCATTGCTCTTTGATAGGTTGCTCCTGCATTCTTGAGACCGAAAGGCATTACATTCTAGCAATATGTGCCCCATGGACATGTGAAGGCTATCTTGTGTTGGTCCTCTGGTGCAATCTTTATCTGATTGTATCCTGAAAAGCCATCCATGAGTGAAAGCATGGCATGTCCTACTATCAGATCCACTATGATGTCGATATTTGGTAGGGGGAAGTCATCCTTGGGATAGGCCTTATTTAGATCTCTGAAGTCGGTACAAATGCGGATGCCCCCTTTTGGCTTGCCGACAGGCACAATATTAGAGATCCATTCTGCATAATCAATTGGCCTAATGAAACCAACATCTAGGAGTTTCTTGAGTTTTGTTTTGACTAGCACTGCAATCTGAGGATGCATCTTACGAAGCTTTTGCTTGACAAGTTTGGCTCCTTCTGCAATGGTGAGGTGATGCATGACTAAATCAGGATCAAGCCCAGGCATGTCTCCATATGACCATGCAAAGTTGATCTAACGTTGTTGAAAGAACTCTATAAATTTAGGCTGTTCCTCTTGAGTGAGAAGAGATGCCAGATGTATGATATGAGGATTTTCAGGAGTACCCACATTGTATTCTTTGGTTTCCTCGATGAGAATCGTTGATCGTTCCTGTTGTGTACTAGCAGGGAGAATGTCAAACCCTTCATCCTCAGGCACCTCAGAGAGGTTTTCACCATTGGATATGCTCTTTCTTTTTACTTTTGTTGGATCAAATAGTGCCACAGTGTGGTTTTCACTAGAAGATCCATGTTTTATTGTTATATTTTTGCAGCTGAAAGGTTTGGCATCCGCCCCGAAGTATGCCGTGCTATTAAGGTCAATGGAAAATCCAGCTTTGTGATCCCCGCTTGGTAGATTATCCCTTAATTCCAAAAAGTCAATGATAGCCTCATCGTTTTGGAAGAAGTCAAGACATGGGGGATTTGGTTGGTTCCATTCGATGAGTTCAGGGTGGATAATGGGCATTACTTCATCGATTAGGTTAAGTGCGTTAGATGTATTAGTGAGGGTTAAGATGTTATGGTGAAGGTCGTTGATGGTACTCTCCCTGTTAGAATCAGGCGTAGGATGAGATGTAGGGTCTATGGAAGATGTTTCCAGTTCAGGAACCCAAGTGGTCTTTATCTGTGCTTCTCCATAAACAGAGATGTCTTTGCATGGCGAAGGTGTTGATGTGTCTTCCTCATCTGAAGCATTAAGCTATACAGAATCAAATTCCCATTCATGTGAGTCAGTCTCTATGTCACTTTCTAACATCTGATTACTATACCATACTGGGATGTCCTTTGAGTTAAACACTGAAGGTGTGATTGGTTGATGTACCTTTGTAGTAATTGGTGCTGTAGGAAGTTTGATGGGGATCAAGGAATCTGATATGGGGAGTATTGGTAATATTGACTCAGTGGTTTCTGCTGGAACTACTGGTGCCATAGATACTGCTGCGGGTTCTGATACAGTTGCTGCTGCTAATGGTGCTGTTGATGGGATTATGGGTCCATTTGGTGGAATGAATGGCATTGGTGATGGTTGCATTGGGGTTGTGAGCCTTGATGGGATAGTTGGGATGGGGCTTGATGTTGCTTTAATGATGAAAGGTGTCCTTTTTGCAGTAGGTTGACATAATGGTTTGCTGGGTTTTCCTTTGAATTTGAGTTTAGGAAAGATCTCTTTTTCAAAGCCTAGGCCTGTATTACCTTTGGGCTTTAATTCTGGCAGAAGAGGTTCATGTCATCCTTGTTTGTAATATCCCAAAGCACTCTGACCATCATACCCCATTCTTTGCATAATGAGGAGACCTTTGCCATACTGATCCGTAGGAAGTTTAACTGGCGGGATATCAGTGGTGATGGGATCTTTATAGATCCATTCTGCTAGGTCCTCATCTTGGGTTTCTTCCTCTTGACTCTTTCCAAGGATGAAAGGCGTCAAAGCACATGCTGGCATGATTAGTGGTTGCTGGAGTAACTGCTATGGTTTACCATGTGTTCTAGGAGAAGTGGGCATCTGTCCTAAAAAAAAAGTTGACTTAAGCTGTATTCTCCAGGACCTTCCTCTGCTACTTTCATCTTAAGCTTTTCTTGCTTTGGTATAGTGGTGTTTGAACTGGTAAGAGAGGCTAGATTTATATATGATGTGGAGGAAATGGCTTCTCTATTATTAGGAATGGTAATCTCTGGTTGATGGCTGATATTATGGCAAAATGCAAAGGGATTTGCATCGCCCAGGATTGTGATCTCTACACCGTTATGTGGGAACTTGATACATTGATGGTAGGTAGATGGAACGGCTTGCATGGCATGTATCCAGGGTCTTTCTAATAATAGATTGTATGGTAGAGGAAGGTCCAAAACCTGATAGATGATGTACTTTACCACAGGGCCTACTCGGATTGGGAGTACCACAGCTCCTTTGGATGAACGCTCTGCATTGTCATAGGCTTTGATTGTGATCTTCTTACGAGGATCCACTGATTCTACTACATATCCCAATGCTGTGACCAACTTTAGTGTACAAGTGTTCAGGCCTGCTCCATTATCGATCAAGACTCGCTTGATCCTATGCTGGTTGATAAAGCCTTCAATGTGTAGCGAAGCGTTATGAGGTTGTTGGAAAGAAGAGTTGTCACTTTCGGAAAAAGTGAGACAAGGTGATGACTTTAGACTTCCAACCATGGCTTGAAATTGGTCTATATTCAGATTTGTGGGGACTGACGCCTCTTGGAGTGCCTGATCTAAGATAGTTTTATGAGATGGCGATAGGCGCAAAAGCTCTAAAATGGATATAAGCGCAGGCATTTTGTCTAATTGTTCCACAAGATTGTACTGCTTTGGGATGGAGGTGATACCTTGTGGAGCTGCTTTTATGGTGACCTTGCCACGATGTATAACAACATTGCAATTTGAGTTGGGATTTTTGAAGGTTATAGTTGCAATTTGTTCGCTAGCATCATACAAATGATTTACAGTGTAATTATACATAGCCTATGTATAATCAGTGGTATTAGTGCCTTGCCTGGAAGTGGAAGGACCCCTTTGATCTTGTGATGGAAGTGGATTTTTGAACAACAGATGATCATTATTGGTTGTTTTTGGGTCATGTCCTTCAATTTCAATTTCTCCTCGATCAATAAGATCCTGAATGAGATCTTTTAATCGGTGACAATTACTTGTCTTGTGTCCTCTCCCTTGATGGAATTCACAGTGTTCAATATCTCTCCACCATGCCGGTTTGACCCGAGGCTCATAGTTTGATAGTTTAGGTAGAGTGACCAAATTTTGAGAAATGAGTTGTCGCAATACTGTTTCAATGGGTTCCCCTAAGGGAGTGTATGTGCGTTTCTATTTTTGCTGACGAGGTCTAGGCTCATCCTGAGATGTGATGCAACCTTGATTGGAAGGAACATTTGTGTTATTCTGAGGTGGAGGATTTTGTCCTCCAAATCGAACCACAGGTTGTGCATTTTGGATAGTCCGAGCATCCACAACCCCATCATTGATGATATTCTTGTTTTTATTCTAGAAGCTTGGTTTATCACTATTGAAGCGCGAGCGAGGACCATCTTTTGGTTCATTAAAGATTTTGATGAGTCCTTTCTTGATAAGTGCTCGTTCACATTTCAAACCCTTGGTGATCATATCGTTAAAAGAGTCCATGTCTTTGACATTCAGGTGAAATTCCATTTCTTTGTTTAAATTGGAAATGAATATTTCCACTAGATCTCATTTAGGTAACTAAAGAGAACATCTGCTAGACATTTGGTGCCATCATTGTAGGAATACTGAGAATAGTTCACTTGGTTTTTGTTTGGTGTTGCACAGATCAGCCATGGTGATGTCGCGTTCAATGTTATGAGAGTAATGAGCGAGGAATTTCTGGATAAATTCCTCAAATGTTCTAATGCCACCTGGTAGTCGGGAAAACCATGATGTGGTTGTTCCTCCCAAGCTTTGGGGAAAAAGGCGCATTAGGTATGTGTCTTCATATGCCACTTCAAGAAAAGCGGAATGAAATTCTTTGACATGATCACGGGGATCCCCCTTTCCTCTATATTTTTCAAATTTGGGTGTTTCGAATCCGCGTGGAAATGGTGGCATGTATAGATTCCTATCAAAAGGATAGGGACAGATGTCATTGAGTGAGAATTGGTTAGTCTTGACACCACTATGAAGTTGTTGGGCGAGATTCTCGACTTGTTGCCGCAACATCTCCATTTCATTTGGAGGAGGAGGTGGTGGGTTACCTCGAGGAATGTTATATTTGATGGGATCTCTACCTCTTTCCTCTTCATGGTGACTTTGTCTTTCTGATGCTTGTCTTAATTGGGCAAGATCAAAGTCAGAGGGGAGTTTTTCTCCTTCTTGAGTGAGTCTTAAGAAGTGTGCATCCGCATTGCTCCTGAGGATTTCGTCAAAAAGTCTGTTAAAGAGAGGGTTATGCTGGGCCCTTTCTATTGTTGCAGGAGTAGGAGTACTTGGGTTTTCATCATTCGCATTTCCTCCAAGTGCTTCTTGAAATTCATTGAGATTTTCCTCTTCTTCCTCTTCCATTTCTATTTCTCGTTGCCTCGACCATGATCGGGTTTGAGCCATTTTGCTTTATGAGTCTTTGTTGAAGTTGAGTGAAATGATGATGAGTTTTTGATGAAATGAAAGATTAATGGTTGGTGAATAATGTTGCACGTGGATCTCTAGCACTTTTAAGGTGGATGTAACCGAAATTCCTTCTTTGAATTGCTTGCTTGTTTGATAAATTTTGATGTGATAAGGTGTAGAGAAATCTGATATGTGTTACAGATTTAACTACCTAGTAATGAGAGGATTCACTCATAAACTAGTTTTAACTTGCGTAGATGTGTCTCTTAGGATGAGCTTATCCTAGATGTAGAAACAATCTAAAAAGTGATGTGATGTTTTTGATTTCAAGCAATATCCAAAAGAGAACTTGGGACAAGAACCTCTTAATGTTTTGAGTGTTGGGACAGATTGATGATGAAGTGATGATGTATGCGTAAGATAATGGATGAAATGTTTTCAACTTCAATAAAAACTTTGTGTTACAAATGGGACAAACTCTACCTCTTCTCTTTCGGGTGTTGGTGGTATTTCTCGAGCTGTGTTGTATGTGATAGAGATGTTTGGGAAGAAGTTGGGATTAATCTTACCTCCTTGATTTTTGTGATAACTCAGAGCTCTATATTGCATAAAAGCTTCGCGGTTCAATGATTCTGAATCAAATTCGTTTGTTTTGCCTTGAAGGTAGAGACGCATGTGACGCAAAAAGACTCTATGTGAGACAAAGATTTGTCTATTTATATAGAAGAACTTCCTCCTTTTGATCAAAGCCTTTGAGCTTAATGGTCTTCTTTTCAAGTTGATATTCTGATGACACTTCTTCTTTCGCAAGATGTGAAGAATGGTCATAAAGTTTTGATACTTTGTTGTTTGTACTTTGTTTTTGGTATTTTTGGTTGTTTTTGAAAGATGTTTGGTTGGATGAATACTTTGTTTTTGAAAGTGATTTTCTGATTTTTCTTTGACAAGAAAACAAAGCAAGCACACAAACACAAGAATGTTGCCTAAAAGGCACAAATGAGTATGGGTCTAGATCAACCCAATCCTTGGACTTGTATATGACCCTTCCTTTAGATGTATTTTAAGGTGTATTTCCCAAGCCTGAAGTCAGCTTAATTTGCACCAGGTCTTTAAAACGAACACACTTCAAACACTTTTTATCCCTAAGGTCAAATGGCCAGTTGTGATAAATTTAGCCCACATCTTGATATTTCTTCGACTTTGGTACTGCATACCTTATGAATCCCGCCGTGGTAGGTAAGGATGTGATATATTAAGTCTTGCACAAGCATAACAAATAGATGATCCCTATGATGGGGGAGTCACCACTTTTATCAAGCCACAACTGACTTTTCAAAAAGCTATGTTTCTACGCAAGGAAATATGTATGGTGAGTATCTTGGGAGCAAAACCATCTATGCTCTTGCACTAAATTATATCGCAAATATCCTCAATCAATAGAATGGGTGGGATACTACTTAAAGGTGTTTAGTCATGTTTGATGTTTTTGGACATAAGTTCATTCTGCAGTGACTCACTTAAGAGCCTTGTAACTGGTGGTGGGGCCCATTTGTCCTTTCAGCCAGTTACACTGTAGGAACAAGTATACCCAAGGCTACAACTTTCGCTCTCACCTGATTTCTATAGCGGCTCGAAGGATTTACCGCGCGAGGTCGTTCCCAAGAGTGATGTGTCTCTTGGTAGGCCTCTCTTAAAAAGATAAAAAAATTGAGTGTTACTAACACTTTTCTCTTGCACCTAGGACCACAAAAGCCAAGGGAGAGGATAGTGTGTGTTAGAGGTGGGACCACTCGACTGACTTTTGTGCACAAGTGTGCCAAACACGAAGACAATTGTTCTTTTTAACTCATCATCACAATGTGATCTAACTATTTGGAGATGTTGCTCCAACAACCATGGTGTTCTTTTTAACTTTCAAAGGCAATGTGTTTTGTAATCTAGAAATTGGAAATCCTAGTCAACTTAATGAAAAACACGTCTGCTTGAAGTAAAATTGCTTGCAAAAATCAAAACAAGTGGATTGTGTATTTTATGTGCACCAAAATTTGAAGTGTGGATTGTAAATTCTTTAGTTTGATGCAAGGAAATCAAATTTGTTTGTTGATTTTAAGCAGCAAAACGAAGATGAGTCCTAACTTGCAATGGAAGTAAATGTTTGTTTTTGTTCAGTTTTAAAGCACTAAAAGGACGAGTGATCCTAATTAGAAAATAATGAAATTTTGTTTTTGTTCAAGTTTTAATGCACCAAAAGAAAATTTATGATTTTTAATGGTGAGTTTTAAACCTGCACAAACAACAAATTGTTAGTAAAATCTATGTCCAAGGGGGGGCTTCCATAAGCCTAAAATTTTCACTTTTTCGGTTACAAGGTGATTTTTACGACATTCTGTTACAATAGTGCTAGTCTGTGTTTGAACAAAGGCGCTATTTAACACAAAAGTGCTGAAAGAAGGGGAAAGACAGAGAGGCAAAAGTGCTGAAAAATGGTCAATAGTGCCAAAACAATGTCAAAAGTGCCAAAATAGTTCCAAAAGCATTGAAATTGAGTCAATAGCGCTATTGTAAGAACAATAGCGCTAAAAGCATAAGTATCGGTAGCGCTAGAACGTGTTCAATAGCGCCAAAGCGCAACCTGTGTGACACTTTCAACATTCAGACATGTTAGTTTGCTAAAAAGATGATATTTTTAGTGTTTCGATTCATGTCGAGTTCACCAAATGATGCTCTGCTAAATGGACAAGGTTAGTCAATGATAAATAACACATAAGACAAGAAACCGTTAGTGTTAATCAATCAAAAACTAATCTAAACATGCATATCAAAAGAGATACTAAAAAAAACATGAAAGCATATTTAACTAAAGAAGCAAATATGATGAGGCATCTCCAAATACCTCCTAACATGCTCTTAGCTCCTTCTCCCTTGTTCCTCTCCTCTCCAAGTTCCAAAATAGTGTAGCTCTCAGTAGCTTTTTGCACTATGGATGCTTATGGAGGATTGAGATTGAAATATTGCTCTAAATGGGCATAAAGAAGCTAATATTAAGCTATTGATACTAAAATTGATTTATTTTAACCAAAATGACAATACATGAGTTTTCTATGCTAAATGCTCTCTTAAAATGCCTATAGGTTAAATGCATACAAGTTTTCAGGATCTGGATTATGAAGAAATGGGCTTTATTTATAGGAAAAATGGAGCAATGGATGGTTGAGATTGAGCAATCTCAACAAGGGTCAGGATTGAATAATTTCAAATCCATGTGAGGGCTTTCAACCCAATCCCAAAATGACAAGTGTCAATGTGAGATAGGTTGAGAGGAGAGGGAATAAGCATTTAATGTTTGACATGACCTTGAGAGTTTAAAGTCAAGGTTGGTTGAATGAATAAACTCTTTATTCAAAGAATAAAGCTTTTATCCAATGGATAAACTCTTGTGCAAATGTGAAATGGATGAATATGGTCAAAACAATAAATGTTTTGGGGAGACAAGTTTGAAATAACCATAAATGGTTATGTAAGAGCCATAAATGGTCATGTAAGATCCATTAGTGGTCTTGAAAGACTTTGGGGGTTAATTTGTTGAACACACAAAGCATTAAATGCTTTTCAAAGACTTTGGAGTCTTTGAGAAGTGACTCCATTTTGCTTAGGAATGTGACAATAATTAGGGGATGGATTAGACTAATTAGGAAGGGGTTAGAAGAATTTAGAGGGGGATTAGATTTTGCAAGTGGATTTGGTGGGTGAGGGAAAATAGGATTTTATTAAAATAAAAATTCATTTATTTCAATAAATGTGTGTAAGTTGCATTTGTAGGAAAATGCAAGTGGGGGGGTGTTTTAAAATGATTTAAATAAATGTTAATTTATTTAAAAGAGGAAAAGGTGGATTTTAATTAAATAAAAGGATTTTATTTATTTAATTGATTTGAACTTGATTTAATGAATTAATTAAAATAAATTAAATAATTTATTTAATTAATAGAAGAATGTTTAGAGATGAATTAATTAAATATTTATTTAATTAACTAATGGCTAGTGGATTTTTTAATCAAATAAATAGTGGATATTTATTTAATTAAGCTGGACAGATTTGTGTGACTACATAATGAAATAAAGAAAATAAAGTAGAGATACATACCTCTGCCCTCTCTCGATCCTCGGGCAAATCAGGTGCATTCAACAAATCCACATAGCACAATGGCCACTATGCATGTAAAATAGACAAAAAACACTAATCAATCTACAAATACCAACTAAGATAATGTCAACATTTCAAACAATTGTACAACTAAAAATGTGTTCAATTACCTTCTTCCCATGTTTTGGTGTCTTTGAGGAATTATTTTGCTTAGGACGAGGCCTAGACGCAAAGGGGGTACCCTAAAAAAACAAAATTAACATGAGATATTAGTATAGATAATATATGAAAGATAATTTAAAAAATCTAAAATTAAATGACTTGCATATTGCACCAAAACAATACATAAAAAAGGGTGTATAGCCTTGTAGGCCAAAATCGATCACTGAGAGTGTGATGTCATGAATGTGGGACATTTGGTCCCTTGTCAACACCTACAAACCAAAAATTGGACCAAGCATTAAAGATAGTTAGTATATCTTGTAATTTTTTTGAATTCAAAGTGTACTATTCTATTTTAACATGTTATAAAATTTATACCTCAGGTGTCAAAGTTGCAGCTATAGTAACTGCAGGAGGAGTATGGGATACCGCTGCTGCATCCTGAAATCCATATTATTTGTATCAATTTAAATCGATGTATAAATGAAAAATGATTTATGTAATTACAAATTTAAAGTGACGGATAAATAAAATGTTATGAATTCAAATCAACACACCTGTGTCTGCGGCTAATGGCCAAACAACATGTCCATCAATTCATCTATTAGTGCCACATCCTCAGTCATGTAGGTCTGACATCTACTCCTACAAATCGTCCACAAATGAGATGTGGATCCATCTACATCGACCTCATCATCCGTCCCTATGCATATCCCCAAGCAATTGACACACACATGTTGATTGGGCTCTTTGTCACCACCTGGAGCAACTAATGGCTCATCATCTAGTACAAGAGGGCATGCTAACTCTGTCCCATGCTGAATGATGGCACCAATCAATGTTTTGGCCTCCTGAAGAGTCTGTAGCTCCACTGAATCTTTCAACTCTACTGGGACAACCTGATGCACCTTAGGTTTGGGTGCTAGAGGGTGGCGACTCTCCGGGGCTAATCACCTATTGGCTCCAGGTCTATCTTGGGCAGAGCCACCACCTCTACCATGAAATTATCTCATGTCAAAACAGTTTGGCCGCACATTGAGGACAAAATCACAGTATACTTTTCTCAAAAAATACAATGCACCTCATAATTATTACAAGGTGGATCATCAAAGACCATCCACCACCTCTGCCAAAAAAGATTCTTCATCTGCACATTGGTACACCATTGTATGGGAAACCTCTTTGCATTAAGAGGTAACGACTAACCATTTTTAGGATCAACAAAAAGGGCACATATTTATTGTTTACTAATATTTTTGTTTTTCACTCCATTGTATGATAACTCACTAGCATAGTATTGACGACACATATCCCTATAGTTTCCCCATTTTGTAATTTGTGTGGAAACGACTGTGGCACCACTAGCTAATGTTTCTAGGCTAGTGGCAAGGGATTTATGATGCTCAAGCTTAGATGTTTTCAATTTATTAATCAGTCTATTTATTTTAGATGTGTTTTGCCCTAACTGATTAATCAATTTCTCTTGTGTATCGGGTGTACGATCAAAATGAGGAGTTGGAGGTGTATCATGTGGGTTTTGTTTGGGGTTTTCAGGAGGTGCATCTTGTTGTTGTTGTTGTGGATTATCAGAATCTTCTTTTTGAAACCAAAAATAAAAAACCTAATCAAAATAAACAAAATTAAATTCAAAACGTAAAAAAAATTGAATAAACGAGAAAGAAAAACAAAAATTAAGCAAAACTAATCTTGATCCATAGTGTTTGGTGGAGAAATGTGGGAGCCTATTTGTTGTTTCGTGGGGAAAATGAAAAGAAAAAGGCTACAGTTGCAGGGAAAATAATACTCAGTGATTTTTTAAAAAACATTTTTTGACAGGTATCGCGTGCGTAGTTTTTTAGGACTAAAAATCATATACGTGGTCACTTTCCTAAAAACACCACGTATGTGGTCACTTTCCTAAAAATATTGCGTATGCGGTATCTTTTCTTTAGGCTCGAGGACAACTGACCTAAGCGTGCATGCGATGATTTCAAATTTTAATACCACGTACGCACTGCTTGTTTTTTCTTGTTTTTTTTAGGTGGTGTCCACTTTTCTGACCACCATCTTTGTGCACATACCCTATATATATTATTTAATATTTAAAACTATTAAGCACAAATATAAAACTATACAATTAATAATTAATATATTTTATATAGTACAAATTAAAATATATTTATTATTATGTATGATATTTGATATAATATAAATCGAATCGTTATTATATATTGTACTTTAAATAATGTAAATTATTGAATTTATTTTGAAATAAATATTATATATATATATATATATATATATATATATATATATATATATATATATATATATATATATATATATATATATATATATATAGCAAAATTAAATTAACATATGAAAGAATATAGATTTATTGAACAAAGTTAAAAATTTGAGAATAAAATGAAACCTATTTACAAGATAAAACGTCAATTATATGTGTATTTGTAAAAGAATATGCAAATAATTTCCATATATCCCAATACGTTTTTCCTAAAAAAAGTCTAGATTATTATGTATCATGTGGACCCTAAACTTTTATTAGATGAGGGGCACTAAATTCTTTAAAAAAACACAACAATGTTTAAGTTTTTTATTTTTCTTTTGTATTGTAGAAGATTTGAACTCAACACCATCTAGATGCCTATAACATGGACTTGCCATTAAACTTGAAAATTATCCCAAAACACTTTAAACATCATTGAATACCACGACATCTCTAAGAAGAATATTGAAAAAGTGTTGATGTGCTCACAAAGAGGAAATAATGCAAAATAAGAGACAAGGAGTTATAGAGTGCAAGAGAGTGTAGGAGATTAAATGTGTGTGAGATAGAGAGTGTCAAAATTTAAGGGATCCAAAATGAGAATGAGAGGGAAGAGAAAGGAGTTGGAAATCCATTTAAATTCATCTCAGGTAGTTATCATTGTTTGAATAGATGACATGTGAAAAATGCCTTGAAATGGTCATTGAATAGCAAAATGGCATGGGATGCTAGTCTGTTGCATGAACATCTACATGCCACGCTAGTTTCTAAATATTTTTAGATTTAAAAATAATTTAAACACTAGAAAATACAATTTTAACACAACTACAACACCAACTTGACAAAAAGAGACCACAAGAAACAAGTGTGTTTCACATGAGAGGGTAAGAGGTTAATGCAGGGGCTAAAATGAACATAGAGAAATACTAAGGGAATGAACACCAAACTGAAGACAAACATATCATAAAATTATAAGGGTATAATTTTTAAAGTTATAATGGTAGAGAAAGGTAAGTTCATGTTACAAGATATTGACACTTAGGATAATTTTGTAGATTACTCTAATATAACTAGCGAGTAAAAATAATTTTTGTTTGTGTAGGAATTCCATGGGCCTTGGATCTTATACTTTATTTTTTATGGTTCCTCTTATATCATTACAATAGATAATACATATCAAGTGGGCAAGTGTTAGTATAATGTGATATTTAGATGCAATTGAAATGCCTCATGTCAAATCTCCCAATATCTTGAAATGGGTACTTTGATGACTCTATAGATGATTTTGGGATAGTATTAGTTAATGACTCTCTAAATTTGGGTACTTGGATGTCTATAACTTATAAATATTATCTTCAATGGTATTAAAAATGGAGGTAGATCATGATAGTGTTAGTTATAAATTAACTTGATTTTATTCATGTCTCCCAACCTTAGGTGTTGGGAGAGAGTTGAGAATCTTTGCATGTTAGGTGGGCCTTCAAAGGTAGTGGAGAGCACAATAAAGTGATACTTTTGGGGATTTTTTTGTACTCTTCTCTTGGACTAAATATTTTGGAGGAGTTATGATTTATATTCATGGATGTAATAATCAGTCACATGGGAGAATTGAGTTTTCGACATACCATAATTTTGATAGTACAATATTTTGGATAGATTTTATATTGGTTATTATGGGTACATAGTCATTACTATAATGCTGTCAAATATAAGGGAGAAGAGTGATATTTGAGTACTCATATTTTTAGAATATTATATGTATATGAACCTCTCTTTGATGGTAAATTTTTTTCTTGCAAGCATTTATCCACACTCATCTAGATTTATGTGTCACATTATTATGGTTTACAAATTTTCATTTGTTTTTATAAACTTTTTTACACTCTCATAATGATTAGTCCATTTATTAAATTAACAAATTTTAGATTTGCATACTCTTTCAAGGGCTTCATTTGTAGTAGCTTACCCTATTTTGAAAATACTGTATGCATAACTCTTTTTTTTTTTTTTAAGTTATTACTCATAAAATGGACTTATTTTATCTCTCTATAGATATAAAAGTCCCTTTTAGCATGTAATAATACAATTTTTTAGGTATTTAATACAATTACTATGATTCCAATTATCTAAATCATCTACTATTTCTTATGAATGGTAGTGTGTTTTATATATTCCTAATTTTGATGAATATAAGTTATATGATTTAATAAAAAATGAAAAAGATCTATCGCAAAAGATAAGTTAACAAGTTAAATCGTTATGTTATCCTAAATAAAAAGATAATACCTTTCCTAAATAATGATAGTTAGGAGTTTCTTTGTCCTCTAGTTGAAAACTTCAATAGCTAATGGCCTACTTATGTGCCTTAGAAGAAAATTACACACACCTTTTAATTAATTTATGTAAATAATACCTAGAATACCACGACGAATATATCAAGTAGAAGGATGAAAGTGTTGATCCTAAAAAACTAATTAAAGAGAAAAAATCATTAGTTATACAAATATCTTGTATAAAAGTGAGTAAATAAAAACCTCTCCCCTTTTATATCTCATTAATATTTGAAAATTACTTTCTTTATGATTACGCCATAGAATCCAGGGCTAGTAGTATAGTTATACATAAGAAGGTAGAGCTAGTAGTATAGCTATGCATAAGAAGCTAGTAGATACTTTAGGCTTGACCTATGTATCAATCCAAAAGGATTCATCTATTATATGTAAAATATTCTAGGGGCCATAAAGGATATCCCTGTCACCTTGTATTCATTCCCCAATGTGGTAGTCTATTAAGATATTGATATTATTTACCTTTCAACCATGTTTGGTTTATGTTTTTCCTAGATACTTTATCGCTAAAATTAGTGGCCATCTGTCTTCAAGTTGGACTCAAATATTTTTAAGGACAAGGTATGAAACTAATGTGAAGATCCATTACAAAACTATTGTTGAATGACATCTAGAAGTTAATCTAGTTACAACTTTAGATCCTAATTATGACATGCTAGCATAAGGATGCCTATAAGAACTAGATTAAAGGATTGATAAAAATTAAAGATTCATCTTAGATAAATAGTTAGACTATGGTTTGTTGATAATCTGGAAACTAAAACCTATGGAACCTTTAGTAGAGAATTTTTCATACTTATTGTAGCTATGATAAAGAGTACTAGATTCCTAAAATTATAAAAAAGTAGGAAAATTAGAAAAAGGAATGGAGAGTTTTTTTGGTGGATCTATGTGTAAAAAAAGGGTAGAAAAAAATTATTTTATTATTTTATCTTGAGGGATAAAAAATTTCATCCTTTTATAATGTAGGTCGATTATAATAAAAATATTGTATAATCTAACAATGATAGAGCCATGAAATCTATACACCTCTATATTTTGTCTTCTTATATGAGATCTTATAATGGACCTAAAGGATGTGTATAGGATTATACACTCACCCATTTGAGGTCCATATGTGGTGATCATAAATGAAAGACTAGTTTGTTACATTTGGTAGGGATGCTCTTCACAGAGTTTTTAATGAAAATAGTTTAAGATGCATCACCCTTAGGTTGATCTAGTAGGGAGGAGAATGAACACCACTATTATGGATGGTTTTGATTGTGATATGAGTAGTGTGTATTTATATAGATGGTTGTGACATACACCTACATGATGTTCTAGTAAACTAAATTAGGCAAAAGGAGGAGCATCAAATAGTATATAGAGTTAGGGATAGAGTATCTTTTCCCATCCATATCGCAATATTAGTATATATATTTGGTACAAGACCCATAGCTTGTTCACATACATAGTAGTTTTGACATGGACCATTTATATCTCATATGTATTGGTAACTTATTCACTCAACTTTGGTTCTGTATAAACCATGGGGGCATGCATATAGTTTGTGGTGAGGTTGGTATTTGAGGAATTACTATTATTAAGACAATAATTCAACTAACTAATATGAATAGAAACCATATAGAGCCCCTATATCGAGATATTCCATTAGGAATTTTTTTCATGATAAATGAGATACATACAAAAATTTAGATGTTTTGTGGTCAACTAGACTATATTATGGATTAATTTTACCTTGAGAGGGTCACACAATAGTTTAGGTAGGCATAATATGTGCTACCATAGTTAATATTATATATTAGGCACTACTAGAGAGTCTTGTAAGAGCGAGAAATGTACCTAGGCCATCATTCAGTAGTCTAAATCTATCTAATAATGACAAGCCTAATGATGATGCACACTCAACTAAAGATATAAATGATATGGGTGTGACCCTTGAGTAATTTACATGGTGGGTTATCGATGTAGCCATGTACATATTACTAGTATATGTTATACTAAGGGGTGTATGACCCCAAGTAAGAATATATGGTGCTAGGGATGGTGATGGGGAGGAGGAGATTGATGAGCCTAAGGGTTATAAGAGGAGATAATGGGTGAATATTACAAAGGAGGGGAAAGAGAGATAATAAAACCTAAAGTAAAAGTATAAGAGTATCTACAAGATCAATGGAGGATCCTAACAAGTGATTGAGTGTGAAGAGAGTAGTAGAGATAGAACACAAAGAGCCATAGGTGTGGGTCCAAGAACAAGCCAAGTATCTCCCAAACTAGTGACACCCATTAACTTAGATTATTGAATTTTGAGAGCCAAGTATACATTTAGTATTTTAGACACATATGTACCCATAAATTTTTTTATAATACTATATTTATTTAGTTTATACTTTGTGTTCACCATAT
This sequence comes from Cryptomeria japonica, assembly GCF_030272615.1. Taxonomy (NCBI): domain Eukaryota; kingdom Viridiplantae; phylum Streptophyta; class Pinopsida; order Cupressales; family Cupressaceae; genus Cryptomeria; species Cryptomeria japonica. The sequence goes on along the minus strand of NC_081407.1, from coordinate 627,703,722 downwards.
GAGATAACAGGTAATGATTGATATTAAAATTCTTTTTAAAACTAAAGTTTATGAGTGGCTAGATTGCATTATCTAGGTACTCTCCAAGGTGATTCCACAAGTATAGCTAGAGCTTAATGTGCATGATATCTAGTCATTAAAATTAATATACATGAGGCATCTTGATGTGTTTGATCTTGTGAACCAATTGGGGAGTTAGGGAGAGAAGATAAAGCCATTGTTGAGGTCACATCACTTAGGAATGAAGTAAATATAGCTATTATAGAGTGATACTTTGTATGAGTAAGAGAATATTCTCTATAAGTAAAGGAAAGTTATTTAGAAGTAGTAGCCACTAAGCAAGGTCCATAGACTTATTATTGGTGACTGAAATTTTTTAAGAGAGAGGCTAACTCTAAAGTGTGGGTTACAGATTATAGATAAAAGCTATAAGGATTACATAGATGAATCAACTTGATGATTGAAATAGAGTTAATGACTTAAGTAGACCAAGTGCATACACAAATACCAATACAAGTGAAACAAGCATCCCCCACCTCTAGAGGATCATTTTTGCCTACCAAGGGGTCAAGGAACCATGACTATATTGTATATATAGAGGAACCATAGTTTTTTGAAGTGGTGGAGAGAAATTTTTTAAAGAGTGATATTGTATAGAATATTTTTGAGATATATGTACATATAATAATTCTTCACTAGAGTAATATATATTTATTGAGTTTTCTATTGATGGATAATGTTTGTTATGGATGATTGAAATTATGATGTATGTATATGTGTAGTGTGTTAATTTTTATCTAAATGAATATTTAAATATACATAATTATTTTATACAATGCATACAAACATATGATGCAAATAATAAAAGAAAAATAATTAATTAATAAAGAAGAAAATGGTATATATCTACATTTAATAATTTCTTCAGGTATATATCTAATTAATTAACCTTACAAAAGTATAATTGAAAGAACACAATTTAGGACATGAATCATAAAATACTATAAGTGAAAGGAAAAAAATTTAAAAGTGTACATTGGAAAAACAACTTCAATATAGATCTCAAAACAACTAGAGGTGTTCCCACATTAGTCACATAGGTACAATCTTCTACATATTCAACATATAAAGTGGACACTTCTGGGCCCCCTATGGATGTTAGAAATGATAAACTGAATGGGGAACCTATGGTCCCTATCAACCTGGTAAACCTAGAGGAGGTCATGAAAATGGTGGGCCTGGAGGATATGGAAACCCAGGCAGTTAGTGCCCCTATTGAGGATGTGTTGAAGATGGTCAAAATTACCAAGGAGGATAGAGAGTACCTAGAAGCAGAGACATGGCACAATCTGGAGTAAAACAAGGAGGGTAGTGCTACTGATACTGAATTCCCACAAGGGATCCCTACCATGGAGTGAATACAAAGTATCAAAACAGAGGTCAAGATGATCCTAAAATAGATTGAAAGCATGGAGTTTCTCCTCAATGTGAAGGCCATCGTTAATGAGATTAAAGAGCTGAAATGAAGGATGGACATCCATGATACTCAAATTATCAGTGTTAACAAATTTTGCCTGCAGGTTCTTCACAGCTCGGCTTTGACTCTCTCCCTCCCGAGAGTGTACTACGAACAATGACATTTATAAGGAGGAGGCAAGGGAACTGTATAAGTTCCTCTTCAATGAATGGAACAAGGTCATAAATATGACAGGGGTTCACAAGTCGACCCCTTAGGTCTTTTTCTGCTAGTTTTGGTTGGAGCTGGTGTCCCTTTTTTTGTTGGTCCAAACTCTTGGTGTTTTTTGGTTCTAAAAGACTTTGTCTTTTAACTATTTTTGTGTTGTTATAGTGCTGTAAGAGGTATGTTGATAATTCATGTTATGTAAAGGGTCAGTGCCCTAGTTCTCACTGCTTTTTTAATCAAAAACATATAAAGTATTTAAACACATATGAAATAGAGAATAAAATAGTTTTAAAAGTAAATATAAAAAATAAAAATGATGTTGAGTGTTCATAAATAGGTTGACAATCTAGTGTAGTTAGACCATAAATCCTTGAAATATAATTGGAAGAAACAAAGTAGTTTCCTAAGCAATTAAGAGTACATTTACCTTTAAGATTGTTATTTGAATTTGTAATGTGTTGATTTTTATCAAAAATGATATCACCAATCTAAAAGAAATGAAGGAGAACCCACTAATTATATAATCATCTAAGTTGATGATGTAACTCAACAACTAAGAATCCATAATGGATTGTCAATTGTTGTAGCAAATAAAATCAAAATCCTCAACTATTTATAATTAAACTGCTTAAATTTGAAACAAGAGTAATAATTGCATTGAAATTCAAATTGCACTTAATCAGCTCTAATAATGAGAATTCAGAATTAATATGTAAGAGGTCAGGTTCACCAAAATGTAAAGTGGAAAATTTGATCCTAGTGACTCCCCACCTAGGAGACAGAAAGGAAGCCACGAGGATGATTTTCACTTGGAAGGACTTTACATTCAAAATAGGGGCTTGAATCCACTAGATCCAAATCCAAGGGAAACAAGGATGTGAATTCCAAGTGGATTGCAAGGGTTGAAGTATGATTTACCCTCTTTTGTAAATGAGAAAGTTGACTTGTTGATTATATAGGAAAGAGAGATAAAACTAGTGAAATGAGGGGCTACCAGTTCGGGATCGCGTTGTAACTTCGGATATGAGATATCTATACTAATATGGATCTGCCTTGCGAATTTGAGGAAAAGTTGTTGGGACCGTGTTGAAAGTGTCCACGATCCTCCAAAAAATCCGCGAAATGAAATGAGTTTTTCCATCTCTGCAAATGAAGCCCAAACCTGCAATTACAGTTGCGCACTTGCAACCTACACACAGAAAAGAGGGGAAGACGGGTCATGGGTATGGGTTTACATTAGTCAAACCTTGGTTGAGGAATCAACCTTCAAAGAAAGTAATTGTAAATGCTTGAATGTAAACAATGGAAATGTATACATTGTAGATCTGCAATTTGTTGATGATGGTTGCTTTTCTTCTTGAATGTAATCACAAATGTTGTATGAAATGGAATGTAAAATGACAAAACCATAACACACACACATGCTTACAAATGAATATTGTAAATTTTGCTCCAATAGATGAATGAAGAAGACACATGGCGAAGAAGACTTGACGGATGCTTGAAGACTTGAATGATTGAAATTCACCTATTGTGTATATTTATTCCTTTGTCTCTTCTATATATTTCCCATTCATGTATATACAAATGAGAGGACCAACTCCCTTTTATACATGCCTCAGAGGATCAATTCATCCCACAAAAGGCCGACATCGGGTGAGTTCAGAATCCTGAAATGCAGATAGGACCGAAGGGACCTATCTTGGGATCACCCTAAGAGGGGGGGAAAAGGGTGTCATGCCCTTGTCCTAGGGGAAAGGGGTGCCATGCCTTTTTTCTACCCTATCTTGGGGGCTGGAGAGGGTCCTAAGGCCATCTCAGGGCTCAAACAGGAAGGGTTCAAGGTGAAGATGTAGAGAGAAGTCTCAGTTAGGAAGGAAGATGTTGTCACTAAGGTGAGGACCTCAAATGTGGTTAAAATTTCTAGGGTCACAATTTTATGACAATATAATTATATCAGGGAATTCAAGTACAAATTGGCTGGCAACATGCAGGCTATCTCGTTTGGTACATAAATCTGATTACAAACATGCTCAAAATATAGTATCCAAGATCGAGCAAGAATGTGAGCCAACTTTGGACCTCCTAATCTTCTAATTATTCTTCTGTATATAAATATTTGTCTTCCATAGGCTTAATTACATCAATTTATATGATATTCATAGCTCTAGGATGATCCACATCAGCCCAAGATACAATTGCCAATGAATAAATATGTAACGTGAAGAACAACTAAGTCAGCATCTGCCAAAAGAATTCCTCTGGAAACAACATAAGATGATGTGTAGACCCAGGGGAAGTTTGGTCATGAACCAAGGAACATTAGAGGATACAAAATCAGGCTTTGCAAGCTATGAAAATGATTCGTAAGATTCTCCATTAGGAAATAGGTCCAAGAGACTCCGGTGCACAGGTCCAAAAAACTGTCCCACATTCTAGAAGCGATAACTTGCCAAAAAATATCCAAACGACTCGTGGACCTAGGATAAGGTAGATGAACATGTCGACAAACAAAATCCAGCTCCACAAGATCTGATGAACAAATGTAGCAAAATGTAGAATAGAATGTTGAAATTGCAAGGCAAAACTAAACAAAAAACAAACTTAGATGTAAATATTTTTGGTTGATGCAAGATTGTCAAGAACCAGGGATGCTCCTACATCAATTTGCATGCAAGAGTTAGAGATAATAAAGTAGAATGTGAAAATAAGACATGGAAAATTTTAAGTTGTAACAAAATTATATTTATGAGAAGAAGAAAGAGAGAAAGATGAAGGGAAGAAAAAGAAGAATTTAGAGCAAAGTGAAGAAGAAGAAAAATCAAGAATATAAAAAAGAAAGATGGATCAAAGAGAAGAACCATATTTTTAAATACTCATGAGTCTCCATCTCATGAAACATTTTTCCTTACCTAGGGTGCTTGATGCAGGATCATCCATGGGTGTATGATGATATTGCACTAACAAAAACTATTTTATTTTATGTTTCTTTTCCTTTGTGATTTTTCAAGTCTAGGCAGTTTTTGGGTGCTTGATTAGGGCACCCTCTCAGCATAAGAAAACTTGTTTATCCTTGTAATTGGGTAGTTTATGGTTTTAATGTTATTATATGGTGAAAATAGGGATAGATTAATGTATTTTATATTTTATTTATTGGTGTAAACTTTGCATTTTGGTGATTTGAAAAATATAAATTTTAATGTGTTAAAAAGGCCAAAATGTAAATAAATTCATACTAGAGCCAACATAAATTACAGAATGGTATTTATTTGTTTAGGAGAGTTTTCCCACATCCCACCCATGTTGGGGGTCTAATAGGGCACTAGAGGATTTATTGTAATGATTACAAGAGCTATTATAGAGCCCAGGAGTTACAAAAATTAAATGCAATCGAGGACTTGCATGTCCATATTTGACTCTCTATGGGAAGTGGAAGCTAGGAGGATTCCAATGCCTCATTTGAAGGTTGTTTGTTATTTTAATTTTCAGCCAAGAAAAAAAAAATCTAAATCCCAAGTGATAAGAAAAAAAAAAGTAGAAGAATTTCAGCAGTGAGCTTGTCGGGAGATATTACAGCGGAAGACCTTCATGCCAAAATTGAGGGTTACAAAGGAATTAGAGGTGCATTTTTAGATGTCTATGAAGGCAACATGTTTTGGCTTCATATTTTGGTTTAGTTGTGTACCAGAAGACACTTCACCGGCACTGGCACCGACACTGGTAGGTTGGAAGGATTTCTTTGGTTACTGGCAATGCAGGCCAACACAATTTATATTTGGGTTATCGGTATTAGAGGTCAACATCATTTGGGAGATTGGGCATCAACAAATGTTTTTGATAATCATGAAGTTATGTTATTGAGCCGACATGTATATGCATATTGTAATCATCTTTGTAAGCTGACATAATGCATGATGGATTGTAAAGGGGTATATAGGACAGTTGGTTAGATCATTTTGTAATGTGTAGGATGTAAGCTTATGGAATATAATGTGATTTGAAACATATGAGAGAGATCATATATGTGAGGATATTTATGTAAGAGGGTATTCTGGTAAGGGTTTAGGGTTTCAAACCAAAATAGTCAAAGCTTAACCAAAACTGTATTTAGGCATAGAAGATGCTAGCATTGTAATTCAATCATTTCTCTGGATTGTAGTCTGGATTTGTATGTAGTCATTGAGGCTCCTTTTGTGATTGAGCAGTGTGCTCTAGGCTATAAGCCTTCCTGCAAGTGCAGGCCCCTATATTTTGTAATATCTCTTCAAATGGGTAGTGGATTGATATTGTGGGTCACAAATCCCACTATAGTTTTTCCTCTTTGAGGTTTTCCACGTATAATTATGTGTGTTATGGTATTCATTTATGTGATTGGCTTATTCATTGATTTACTTCTTTCAATTCTATATGTACCGGTATACTAGTTAGTGAATGCATGTTTTAATAAGGTTAAAATTGATTGTTCTAGTAGAACACTGATTCACCCCCCCCCTCTTAGTGTTCTTGGATTCCAACAATTGGTATTAGAGCCTTGTGCCTCAAAGGAAGTTTAAAACCTTGAGGAAGATCCTGAATCCACAATCCATGGACATGAGTTTGGAGAAGAAACTTGAGGTAGCACTTGAAGATTATGATGTTGAAAGGTTGAAGAACTTGAAGTTGCAAGATGAATTGAATTTTTCTCATCAATTCATTCTTGTCCTACATGACAGACTGTCATCTATTTAGGCTAGGAGGAAGGAATTTTTGTAGAATAAGGATAACGAAGAGAAAGATGCACATAATGAGAGATGTTTGAAGCTAAGTTAGGAGAACATGGTTATGAGGAATGAAATGCAAGATATAACTATGAGGATGTCTAAAGAGATTGAGGACCAAAAGAAAAAGGAAGAAAATATTGTTGTATCTCTCAAAAACAAATTTGAAGAATGTGGAAGGTTGGTTCATGAAAATGATATGCTAAGAAATGATTTAGTACAAGCCCAGAGTAATGAACAAGAACTTGAGAGACAAATGATAATTCTGAGAGATGATCTGACTATTGCAAGTGAGTATAAAGAAAAATTCAAGATTAGTTCAGCATAACTAGTTGAATTATTGAAAAGACAAAGGCAGAATGGAGATTCCAGTGGACTTGGATTTGAACAAGGTCAGAGTTCCGGTACTACAAATGAATATCAAAACCATAAGGAACCGGTAAGCCAATTTAATGCTTATAAATTTAATGGTGGATTCTTTGTTTGTAATAAATTTAGTCACATCGCCAGGCAATGTAGAAATAGAGAAAATTAAAACCCTGATTCTGCTCCCGGTCAATGCTCTAAATACAATAAGTATGGTCATAAGACAGAAGATTGCAGAATGGATGTTAAATGTTATGCATGTGAAAAATTTGTATATATGCCTAATCAGTGCAGGTCAAGCAATTACACCGGTTTTAGCAAAGCAATTCAAAATAACAATGTAACATGCTATGCATGTAATGAGGTTGGACATATTGCTAAGTTCTATAGAAGTAGAAATCCATCAGTTGGTAATGATGGATCAAATGAGAAAGGAAAAGAGAAGGTTAATGAAATCTAGCAAGATCATACCCAAAGATGGATCAGGAAGTCAAAAGAACAATTAGTAGATGGAAATGCACCAATTACTCAACCAGTACAGAAGGTTGCTCCTGCACCAGCAGGAAGCTCATCCACTAACTAAGTAAATTTGTTGAAATGGTTTCACAGGACATTAGGGCATTAATTGATGTTGTTCCAGAGAAAGGGAGAAAAAGGAAAGAGCCAGAAATATTCATTGAGCCAATTGCAGAAAAATATAGATCTTATGATGACACACCCTTAGCATTCAAAGGGGTATTGAGGAAGAAAACTAAAGAGACTAATGTAGAAGCAAAGAAGCAATCAGTTAGGAAAATTACTATTAGGGTACCGACATAGAAATGAGCACCAAAAGAAACACCTACAACCCCATCCAGTACTAGAAGAAGGAAGAAGAAGGATGACATCGATCTTACACTTGTATCTAGTAATGTAACTATCATTCGACCAAAGACTTGTACAAAATTAGTTGATGAAATAACTAAAGATGGTATGTTGAAGAATGTGCATCTTTAATATGAGCATTTCGATGATGTTGAATAGGGAGAAGTTGAGGATCAATTTTGTTGTATTTGGATATTTATAAGAAAGCCTTGTTAGAAATTGAAAACCAAATACCGACACAGTTATATGACATATTAGATGCTAGAACATTATCAGCAATGGAAGCAGATAGGCATATAAAGATTCAAAAATTGTTATCTATTTGTGTTTCTATTACTCAAGAGGAGATGGACAAGACACTTGAGGTTGCAAATAGAAATATTTTTCATAGCAAACATAGAATAGTAAGTCTTATGTTAGATAGGGTCAATGAGATAGTCAAAGAGACACACAAGGCATGGGTTAAGTTCTTTGAAGAAAACCGTGGTTTTTATACTTCACTAAAACCCAAGATAGATAATACGGATATCTTGGTTGAAGGGAAAGGTAAAGGTATTGTGGGTACTTCACCCTCAATTTTGAAAAACATTAAGATATTCGATATAGAGCCCCCAGTAGAGACTAATGTACAGGCAAATATTGAGATACTAACAAAATTAGAGAGTGTAAAGGTTGCAAGTGTACTGGCTACTAATGTTGAGGACAACAGTCCTCCAGATTAGAATGTATAGGGTGAGGACACAGTTCCTAAGGAGGAACCGACAGTTACTGAGACTGCACCAAGTGGGGAAGCCACCGGTGCAAGTGAGGAAGCTATAAAAATTAAACCATCAAAGGAGGAGAAAGGGTAATCTGATAGGGAACCAATAGTGATTTCATCATTGTTGTCAATCGACAGCTCGCAGGTTGAAAAGAAAATCATAACAGAGATGAGTTCTACTAAACTCATGATGATGGTTGCACAAAAAATGATGAAGGAAGGATCTATGGATAAAGGGGTTATTTATTAGTCTATCACTATTTTACATAGACTTGTCCCAGAGTGCAAGTTTGACAAAGAAGCAAGCCCATATCACAAGCTTAAGATAATCACAAAGCACATTTCAGAGGACTTTCAATCTTTGTAGTAGATATCAAACCGACAGGAACTGGAGAGGTTTACACAGGCAAAGAGAGCTACATTTGATCAGATGATTGAGTCAAAGAAGAAGGAGATTAATGATAAGTTGAAGTTGATAGATAATGCATTAAGGCAGTGTAATAATATTTATAGAGTATGTTGTAACACAGGTTTACTCATAGCTAAGACAGATAAAAGGATTAAGGATATTCAGGAGGATGTTGTAGGTATTGTCAATTCTTTTTATGGTTCTGTAAAGCGGAAAATCGCGATCGAACCCTAGTTGCTCTCCCCTCTTCCAACTCCAAGGAGAGAGAAGGGAGATTCACTAGGGTTGATGGTTTTCACTTAGGGGAGAGACTTTACATTCAAAAGAGGGGTTGAAACCCACAAGATCCAATCCCACGCAATGCAAGATTGAATGCTAAATGAGTTTCAAGGGTTAAGACAGCAAGGCTACCCTCTTTTGTAAAGAATGTGCATAGAGGAATTGAGCTAGAAATGCATGGAAAGTGAGAAAGATTCACTTATAAACTGAGATAGGAATACAGTATGAAGTTGCAGACCTGGAATTAGCAGTAAAATGTCGATACGGCGCTGTCTTGCAAATTTGAGGAAAAGTTGTCGGGACGATGGCGCCCGGCGCGACGGTCCTCCGAAAAATCCACGAAACGAAGGGGGATCTGTTCGTCTCTGCACAAGGATTCCAGATCTTCAATTTCAGCCACGTACCTGCAACCTACACATAGAAAAGGGAAGACGATTGGGGGGTTAGGGATTAGGGGTTTGCCTTTAGGTCAAACCCTGGTTTTGGAATTAACCAAGAAATGAGCAAGAGCTGTAAATGTAAATGACTGTAAAACAAGTACTAATACCTTGTTCTAAGGATGTTTGTATCCTTATGTGCGAAGGTTTAGATGTTGTATGTTGTATGTTGTAGTAGTATGTGATCTCCTCTTCAATGGTTGAATCCTTGTCTTGAATGCAACACTTAGCCTTGAATGGAGACTTGAAATGATCAATTGCTTGAAGCAATGCTTGAATGCTTGAATGCTTGAGTATAGTTTCCACGCCTTTTCCATCATGTCGAATGAAAGAGGAAAATGTAGTTTATATACTTGTCATTTAGGGCTGATAGACTGATTTTCCCGACCTTAGGCCGACCAGGAAATGATAATTTCCAAATTGCAAACAAAAAGACCCGAGACCCCTTAGGAGACCGGGCCCAAAATAGGACCCAGGGACCAGGGCGCTGGGCGCCATGGTCCTGGGGACCAAGGCGCTGGGCGCTCTTGTCCCACCTCCCGGGACAGTAGGGTGCAAAGGAGGTTTATGCCAGGATGCAAGAAAATGCAGTTTTCAGTGTCATGAGCAAGTTTCGGGGTCTCCATTCAGGTTGCGTGTTGTGTCGCCATCGTGAAGACCGAAATGCAGTCGAAATTGCAAGTGTCACAATTTTAGGATGCTACATTTATCCCCCACTTTAGCGGGAGTATGTATGCTCATACTTCCGGTAAAGTACAAGGAACAATCATTGAAAGACTTTCACCACGTCAAGGAGGCAAGACACACCAAGCCCCTAGTGGACTAAGGATCTTACGACTTCGATTGACAAAGTAAAAGGGAAGATCATGAGGGAGAACCATGACTGTCAGTAGTAAGGTTCCCTCACTATGAGTCATGCAAGAGAGATATCAAAAATTTTCAAGGCAAAGCTAAATTTGCCAAGAAATTTTCAAGTATCTTGAAAAGATATGAATGGGATGTATGCCCCCCTACGTTAAAGCGATCGCACATGCCTCACCGGGGGTGATTGCTTTAAGGTAGTGATACATATAAGGAATGAGAAAGGAGTACGTTATCACAAGGATTTAGCCCCCAAGTGTGAGATAAGCCCAAGGATAATAGACACAAAACACAAAGCACGAGGTGACTTCACTTTCCTTGGGGTCAGTATGCTGTATGATAAGTCATGTATATATATCATATGTATGTATGCATAATTGTTCTTCATTCCCCAATCAAGGAAGGTCACCTAGAAGAAGGGAACACATGTGTCTTTTGAGTCAACATGAGAGAGATCGAGAGATCTCAATGCTTTGCATCGTCCTCAAGTAGACAACACTAAGGACAACAAATAGAAGAATGAGAATAACATATAGAAGAAGTAACACAAGAGAGGAGGAGAGAATCTGCTATGCTAATGTAACTAGTCTAGCACGTCATCTACCCCCCGATCTTGCTGATCAATGTTTCGGGAAGGCAGGGAACACGCTAGAGGAGGAACATCCAACACAGTAGATGGAGCTATCACAAGATCCAAACAAGGGCTATGTTCATGTTCCGAGCCACGTTGTTCTTGTCTAGGAGCTAGGATAAGTGCTTTAGAAAATTCATTAGATAAATGGTTATCAATATCAACAAGTTCATATTCACTATCAGAAGCAAGAGGAATAAAATTTTCATCATGCATAACATTTTCATCTATATCATCATCAAGATTTATAAAAATAGGATATTTAACTCGCACAGGATCAAGACCATCATGCATCTTATGTTTAGGAGATTTAGGCTCAATGTCCGGCTGAGGAGAAAATGGAATAATGCTTGTTGAAGGTGTTTTTGGAGATTTCAAAGTTTGAGAAGCAGCTGCTTGAGCTCTAAGACGACGCTTTCATCGGCGTTCACGTGCAGAACGATTTCATCTAGTCTTAGTAGGAAGTAAAGAAGATTGAGGAGGAGGAATGTTCTCATCCCTATCACTTGGGTGTTTAGGTTGTGGTCTCTTAGGCTGGATAATAGGAGAAGAAGAAGGTCTCTTCTCTCTATAAAAGGAAGGAGGAGGAACTGCTCCATATAAGGGAGGAATATTTGGTTTAGGAAGGAGACCAAGTCCATCATGATGAGGAGGGATAGGTCTACTTTTAGGAAGTTTATTAGATATAGACATAGTCACATCCATAGGGATGGGTTGGGAATCTTCTTGAGGAAAGACATTAGTTTTATCTTTCAAAGGAAGAACTTCCTTCTCAAGAATGATAGGAATGTCAAGTTTAGGTGTTCTAGGTTCACTTAGAGATAGGATCATATCTATTTTCCACTTTTGATAAGATTTGAAAAGATGATCACTTCGCGGAGGAAGAGATTGGAATTGTTTAGGCCAAAAGTAATCAAGAGGAACACTAGAGTTTCTTTCAGCTGGTTTAAAGAGACTATGATTGACAGTAACAACTTCACCATTATGGGGAAATTTCAACAACTTATGTATAGGAGAAGCAATAGCTTTCATGGAAGATAGCCAAGGATAACCAAGCTTCACACGAAATTGTTCGGAAGATGGAATAATAGAAAAGTTCACATCAAGGGATTTGTTATGGACCTCAATAGGCAATGTAATAGAACCAATTGCGGGAGAAGAAAATGCATCAAATAATTTCACAATCACATCTGTTTAGTCATAGATCACTTGATTCAATTGCAAAGTAAAAAGAAATTCTTCAGTAATAACATTAATCATGCACGAAGGATCAATAAGCACTCCACGGCAAGGTGTATTCTTGACTTTTGCAACTATGTATAAAGGACCATCAGGTGCCCTAATAGTTTCACTGGAATCAAATGTGATGGAAGGTTCTTTAGGGTGTTCTTGCTGCTCTACGAAGTTAATCACATTCGGAGCCATAGACACAAGACCATCAGATGAAAAAGAGGAATCATTAGTCTCAATCGCATTAGAGGTATGAGAAGGTAATGGATCAGTGAAAATATGAAGATTTTGATTAGGAGGAGCTACAGATGTATTGCCTTTATCATTCACTCCAGAAACAAAAATAGTATTATTATCAATCAAATCCTGAATTTTACCTTTTAAAGAAAAACATTTTTCAGTATCATGCCCAGGCTGACGATGAAATTGACAAAAGGCTTTGTTATCAAAATAAGGTGAAGTAATCTTTGCAGGATCAATTTGCCTTATAGGAGGAAGAGTAAGCACATTTTATTCCAATAACTTATTCATAATACTATGCAATGATTCATTCAAAGGAGTATACTTTCTTTCTTTCTTGAAAAATTTAGAAATAGGAGGCACACCTGATGCTGCATTCACATTGTTGTTGATGATGTTTTCATTGAATTTGATGGAATCTCTGTTCGGTTTAAACTTCCCAAATGGTTGTTGACTGCTATCACCCTTATCACTCGGAGCCATAGGATGTGATTGTTCCATTTGACTCACAGTCAGTTGATAATTGTGAAGAGTTGCACACAACTGTTGGAAAGAAGTAAACTCAGAAAACATAAGTTTGTCTCGAATATCTTTTTGTAAATTAGAAATAAAGATTCTTTGAATGTCATTGTCAGGCACTGGAAAAGAAATTTGAGCATACAAATGCTTATATCTACCAATGAAATCAGTCACTTTTTCTTTAACACCTTGTTTACAATGCATTAAATCAATCAAAGTAACTTTAGGACTTATATTGTTTTGAAATTGTTGAATGAAAGCATTTGCAAGTTGTTCAAAAGAAGTAATAGAATAAGAAGGCAACGAGCAATACCATTGTAGGGCTTTGTCTCTTAATGTTCTAGTAAACAATTTTGCAAGCAACCTTTGGTCATAAGCAAAATCAGTACAGATTGTTTGAAAGATCTTAACATGTGTTAGAGGATCGCCCTTACCATTATAAAGCTCCAAATGCGGAATTTCAACATGTTTAGGAGGAATAGCTCGAACAATGTCAAGAGAAAGTGGGCTCGCAACATCAAATGTGGGCACACTAAACTTAGATTGATTCATAGAGGCAATTTGTTGTTGTAAAGAAGAGACAGTTTGTGCAAGATTGTTAATGGTCGCTTCAGTCGAAGAATTCATATTAGATGTGTTAGATTGAGATGGAGGTGTTATGTTATTGAAAGAAGGTAAAGAGTAAGGTGGTGGGACTCTATGATAATTAGTCATAGGAGATGATTGGACAGGAGGAACACTACAAGGAGGAATGGAATGGTTAAATGAATTGCCCCCTTGCGTCATGTTCATTTGTGAAGATGTAATAGGAACACTCATTGAATGAATGTATGAAGAAGTTGGATTGAATGAAGGAATAGGGTTAATTGAAGAAGAGGGATTGCCCCCATGACTAGTGATCATAGGGGGAATGTCTTGCATAGAAGTAGCCATTATGTTTGATGTAAAGGTAGGTATGCTAGCAATAGAAGTCATCAAAGGAATAGAATGATTGACTTGTGTATAACCTAAAGTTTCAGCACAACTCTTCATAGGCATCACATTTGAATCCACGATGTGTGCAATACCACGCAAAATATCAATTCCATTCTTATCACTTTGAAGCATACGTTTTAGACCCTCAATTAAAGGAAGAGCTTGACTATCAGGGTATTCTTGAGACATCCATTGTCGAAAATCATCAAATTGGTTATCCAATTTCAAAATTTGTTCTTCAGAAACCTCATGGAGAGATTCTTCATCATTAGGAGGATTAGAGGAATTACCCATGTCCTCGTTAAAAAGGCTATTCAAATTAGGTTCCATCTCCTCGGTAATTAAACCTCGGAAAGACTTAATTCTACGGCTTCATCTAACGGGAATAGTGTAAGTAGGGCTTATTGTTGTAAAACTCATGCACTAGAGAAGGAGAGAAAATTTTGATTTTAGAGGTAGCAATTTTCAGTAAAATCAGCCAATCTTCTGGATTTAAGCTGTTAAATGCAATCACGACAGTCTCCCGAAATTTCGGAAAAAATGTCCGGGACTGTGGTGCTCGGAGTGCAACACGGTCCTTGCAACTTTTTTTGAAATTTGCAGGGATGAAAGGTATGATGATTTTAAAGCCAATCTGAAAAAATTGAGTGGTTTTATGATCTGTAGATAGGCCAAATTAAAGTTGCAATCTCAAAATTGAACCCTACCCAGATTGTCGAAAAATGCAAAATTTGAATTTTGAAAAAGAGAGGGAAACTGAAATTTTGAATTTTATGATTTTAGAGGGAATGCCAAAAGCAATGCAAGTTTTGAAATTCAAAAGTTGACTCAATTTCACGCAAAATTCAATTTTGAAAGCGGAAATCAAAGTTGTTGTAATTAAGCACTTAATTTCAAAAGTCACAAAATGCAAGAATTTGAATAAAGCACTGAAATTTTTAATGAATGTTAACACACTTTTTAGATTTAGGACAGTAAGAACACAATTTTGACACAAAATTTTAGTTTCAATGATTTTTGAATGTTTAAAAGCCTTAATCCAAGCAATTACAAGACCAACTTTGACTGTAATTTTGAAGGTGTTAAAATTGATAAAATCAGCCAAAATTCTGGATTTTAGCAGGAAAATACAGTAAGATCTCGCTCCCGAAATTTCAAAAAAAATGTCGGGGACGATGGCGCTCGGAGTGCACACGGTCCTCGCAACTTTTTTCCAAATTTTCAGGGATGAAAGATATTGTGATTTTATTGCGGAATCCAAAGTTACAGTTGATTTGGAGATGTTTTGATCAGTGAAATTGTCAGTCAAAGGTTGAATCAAGAAGGTTTCAAAAATTAGGGTTTTGACACTTAACCACTTAATTTTCAAAATTAAAGCACAAATATGAATTGATAATTTGTAATAGAAGGATAGATCTGAAACAAGCATTAACATTTAAACATTTCACAAGCTTAATTACTAAAAAGAAATTTTAGGGTTTTTATGCAATCACCTCTAAAAATTTGCAAAAGATCAAACATGGAAATGTAATCAATTTTTTCAGATCTAAGCATGAAAAATCAGAAAGGATGTTCACGTCGGGTTCACCAAAATGTAAAGCGGAAAATCTCGATCGAACCCTAGTTGCTCTCCCCTCTTCCAACTCCAAGGAGAGAGAAGGGAGATTCACTAGGGTTGATGGTTTTCACTTAGGGGAGAGACTTTACATTCAAAAGAGGGGTTGAAACCCACAAGATCCAATCCCACGCAATGCAAGATTGAATTCTAAATGAGTTTCAAGGGTTAAGACAGCAAGGCTACCCTCTTTTGTAAAGAATGTGCATAGAGGAATTGAGCTAGAAATGCATGGAAAGTGAGAAAGATTCGCTTATAAACTGAGATAGGAATACAGTATGAAGCTGCGGACCTGGAATTAGCAGTAAAATGTCGATACGGCGCTGTCTTGCAAATTTGAGCAAAAGTTGTCAGGACGATGGCGCCCGGCGCCACGGTCCTCCGAAAAATCCGCGAAACGAAGGGGGATCTGTTCGTCTCTGCACAAGGATTCCAGATCTTCAATTTCAACCGCGTACCTGCAACCTACACACAGAAAAGCGAAGACGATTGGGGGGTTAGGGATTAGGGGTTTGCCTTTAGGTCAAACCCCGGTTTTGGAATTAACCAAGAAATGAGCAAGAGCTGTAAATGTAAATGACTGTAAAACAAGTACTAATACCTTGTTCTAAGGATGTTTGTATCCTTATGTGCGAAGGTTTAGATGTTGTATGTTGTATGTTGCAGTAGTATGTGATCTCCTCTTCAATGGTTGAATCCTTGTCTTGAATGCAACACTTAGCCTTGAATGGAGACTTGAAATGATCAATTGCTTGAAGGAATGCTTGAATGCTTGAATGCTTGAGTATAGTTTCCACGCCTTTTCCATCATGTCGAATGAAAGAGGAAAATGTAGTTTATATACTTGTCATTTAGGGCTGATAGACTGATTTTCCCGACCTTAGGCCGACCAGGAAATGATAATTTCCAAATTGCAAACAAAAAGACCCGAGACCCCTTAGGAGACCGGGCCCAAAATAGGACCCAGGGACCAGGGCGCTGGGCGCCCTGGTCCTGAAGGACCAGGGCGCTGGGCGCTCTGGTCCCACCTCCCGGGACAACAGGGTGCAAAGGAGGTTCATGCCAGGGTGCAAGAAAATGCAGTTTTCAGTGTCGTGAGCAAGTTTCGGGGTCTCCATTCAGGTTGCGTGTTGCGTCGCCATCGTGAAGACCGAAATGCAGTCGAAATTGCAAGTGTCACAATTTTAGGACGCTACAGGTTCACATTCATTGACTACATCTATAGATACTCATATTTTTGTTTTGGAAGCCCAAGTTATAGCTCTTGAGAGGGAAAATGATAAAATCATAAGGAGAGCCAGAGGTCTTAGAGGATTGGTGAGTCCTCAGTTGGATTCATTAAGTGTACATAAGAAGGAGTGTATAGATATGGTTGGTAAGCCCACATCGGAAAAGCTTAATGAGAAAGAGTCATTTGCCCATATGCTAACCGGGCTTGTATCTATTTCTGACTCTTTCAAATCAAGTTGGGATACCTATCTAGAGCTTTTGGAGAAGCCCTATCCAGAAATTTTCAAATATATTCAGCTTCGAGAAGGTATTTTGGAACATATTCATTGTACAGTCTTTCATTCTTCATCCCAATTTTTTAGTATTTTTGGCATTGATGTCAAAGGGGGAGTATAGGTGAAAAATATTCAAGAGGTATGGAGTATTTTGTTCAGATAGATATTCATCTCAGGGGGAGCATGCTCATGATGAAACCGACAGATGGAAACCATGATCATTTTTCACATGAGTGTTGCCATCAATGCCAAAGGGGGAGATTGTTGGCAATTGACACTCAATTGGTTGGTTTCAATATGTTGTCATTGATGGCAACATGGCAACATGTTCTGACTTCATATTTTGGTTTAGTTGTGTATCGGCAGACACTTCACTGGCACTGGCAGGTTGGAAGAATTTCTTTGGTTACCGACAATGCAGGCTGACATGGTTTATATTCAAGTTATCGATATTGGAGGCTGACATCATTTGGGAGATCCGGCGTCGGCAATTGTTTTTTATATTCATGTATTTATGTAATTGAGCCGACATGTATATTCATATTGTAATTATCTTTGTAAGCTGACATAACGCATGATGGATTGTAAAGGGGTATATACGTCAGTTGGTTAGATCATTTTCTAATGTGTAGGATGTAACGTTATGGAATGTAATGTGATACAAAACATATGAGAGAGATCATGTATGTGAGGATATTTATGTAACAGGGTATTTTGGTAAGGGTTTAGGGTTTTAGATTGGAACAGACAGAGCTTAACCAGAACTGTATTCAAGCATAGAAGATGCTATCATTGCAGTTCAATCATTTCTCTGGATTGTAGTCTAGATGTGTATGTAGTCAGTGAAATTGATTTTGTGATTGAGCAGTGTGCTCTAGGCTATAAGCCTTCCTACAAGTGCAGACCCCTATATTTTGTAATATCTCTTCATATGGCCAGTGGATTGATATTGTGGGTCACAAATCCTGCCGTGTTTTTTCCTCTTTGAGGTTTTCCATGTATAATTTTGTGTGTTATGGTATTCATTTGTGTGATTGGCTTATTTGTTGCTTTACTTCTTTCAACTCTATATGTATCCATATACTGGTTGGTGAATGCATGTTTTAATAAGGTTAAAATTGATAGTTTCAGTAAAACACTGATTCAGCCCCCCCTCCCCCCCCTCTCAATTTTCTTGGATTCCAACAGTCTATAGCTATTTTTGAGTGCTTTGATCATATTTGTAGAGTAATTATAATTATTGTGAAGTTTTTATTTTATTTTAGGAGATGGCTTGCAATTGCCTCATGTAGCTTGTTCTAATTGTATCAATTTGAGATGAAATTTTACTGCAAGTAATTCCAGCAAGTGCATTTTTAGATTTAAATGATTTTTCATGAATTATTATTCTTGTTTCAAATTTAAGCAGTTTAATTATAAATAGTTGAGGATTTTGATTTTCTTTGCTACAACAATTGACAATCCATTATGGATTCTTAGTTGTTGAGTTACATCATCAACTTAGATGATTATATAATTAGTGGGTTCTCCTTCATTTCTTTTAGATTGGTGATATCATTTTTGATAAAAATCAACACATTACAAATTCAAATAACAATCTTATAGGTAAATGTACTCTTAATTGGTTAGGAAACTACTTTGTTTCTTCCAATTATATTTCAAGGATTTATGGTCTAACTACACTAGATTGTCAACCTATTTATGAACACTCAACATCATTTTTATTTTTCATATTTACTTTTAAAACTATTTTATTCTCTATTTCATATGTGTTTAAATACTTTATATGTTTTTGATTAAAAAAGCAGTGAGAGGTAGGGCACTGATCCTTTACATAACGTGAATTATCAACATACCTCTTACAACACTATAACAACACAAAAATGGTTAAAAGACAAAGTCTTTTAGAACCAAAAAACACCAAGAGTTTGGACCAACAAAACAAGGGACACCGGCTCCAACCAAAACTAGCAGAAAAATACCTAAGGGGTCGACTTGTGAACCCCTGTCATATATACAACCTTGTTCCATTCATTAAAGAGGAACTTATACAATTCCCTTGCCTCCTCCTTATCAATGTCATTGTCCATAGTACACTCTTGGGAGGGAGAGAGTCAAAGCCGAGCTGTGAAGAACCTGTAGGCAAAATTTGTTAACACTGATAATCTGAGTATCATGGACGTCCATCCTTCATTTCAGATCTTTAACCTCATTAATGATGGCCTTCACATTGAGGAGAAAGGCCACACTTTCGATCTATTTTAGGATCATCTTGACCTCTATTTTGATACTTTGTATTCGCTCCATGGTAGGGATCCCTTGTGGGAATTCAGTATGAGCAGCACTACCCTCCTTGTTTTACTCCAGATTGTGCCATGTCTCTGCTTCTAGGTCCACTCTATCCTCCTTGGTAATTTTGACCATCTTCAACACATCCTCAATAGGGGCACTAACTGCCTGGGTTTCCATATCCTCCAGGCCCACCATTTTCATGAACTCCTCTAGGTTTACCAGGTTGATAGGAGCCATAGGTTCCCCTTCCAGTTTATCATTTCTAGCATCCATAGGGGGCCCAGAAGTGTCCACTTTATATGTTGAATATGTAGAAGAATGTACCTAGGCGACTAATGTGGGAACACCTCTAGTTGTTTGGAGATCTATACTGAAGTTGTTTTTCCAATGTACACTTTTAAAAAAAATTTCCTTTCACTGATTCATGTCTTAGATTGTGTTCTTTCAATTATACTTTTGTGAGGTTAATTAATTAGATATATACCTGAAGAAATTATTAAATGTAGATATATACCATTTTCTTCTTTATTAATTAATTATTTTTCTTTTATTATTTGCATCATATGTTTGTATGCATTATATAAAATAATTATGTATATTTAAATATTCATTTAGATAAAAATTAACACACTACACATATACATACATCAACATTTTAATCATCCATAACAAACATTATCCATCAATAGAAAACTCATTAAATATATATTACTCTAGTGAAGAATTATTATATGTACATATATCTCAAAAATATTCTATACAATATCACTCTTTAAAACTTTTCTCTCCACCACTTCAAAAAACTATGGTGCCTCTATATATACATTATAATCATGGTTCCTTGACCCCTTGGTAGGCAACAATGATCCTCTAGAGGTGGGGGATGCTTGTTCCACTTGTATTGGTATTTGTGTATGCACTTGGTCTACTTAAGTCATTAACTCTATTTCAGTCATCAAATTGATTCATCTATGTAATCCTTATAGCTTTTCTCTATAATCTGTAACCCACACTTTAGAGTTAGCCTCTCTCTTTAAAAATTTCAGTCACCAATAATAAGTCTATGGACCTTTCTTAGTGGCTACTACTTCTAAATAACTTTCCTTTACTTATAGAGAATTTTCTCTTACTCATACAAAGTATCACTCTATAATAGCTATATTTACTTCATTCCTAAGTGATATGACCTCAACAATGGCTTTATCTTCTCTCCCTAACTCCTCAATTGGTTCACAAGATCAAACACCTCAAGATGCCTCATGTATATTAATTTTAATGACTTGATATCATGCACATTAAGCTCTAGATATACTTATGGAATCACCTTGGAGAGTACCTAGATAATGCAATCTAGCCACTCTTAAACTTTAGTTTTAAAAAGAATTTTAATACCAATCATTACCCATCATCTCATATGGTGAACACAAAGTATAAACTAAATAAATATGGTATTATAAAAAAATTTATGGGTACATATGTGTCTAAAATACTAAATGTATATTTGGCTCTCAAAATTAACAATCTAAGTTAATGGGTGTCACTAGTTTGGGAGATACTTGGCTTGTTCTTGAACCCACCCCTATGGCTCTCTGTGTTCTATCTCTACTACTCTCCTCACACTGAATCACTTGTTAGGATCCTCCATTGATCTTGTAGATACTCTTATACTTTTACTTTAGGTTTTATTATCTCTCTTTCCCCTCCTTTGTAATATTCACCCATTATCTCCTCTTATAGCCCTTAGGCTCATCAATCTCCTCCTCCCCATCACCATCCCTAGCACCATATATTCTTACTTGGGGTTGTACACCCCTTAGTACAACATATACTAGTAATATGTACATGGCTACATCGATAACCCACCATGTAAATTACTCAAGGGTCACACCCATATCATTTATATCTTTAGTTGAGTGTGCATCATCATTAGGCTTGTCATTATTAGATAGATTTAGATTACTGAATGATGGCCTAGGTACATTTCTCACTCTTACAAGACTCTCTAGTAGTGCCTAATATATAATATTAACTATGGTAGCACATATTATGCCTACCTAAACTATTGCATGACCCTCTCAAGGTAAAATTATTCCATAATATAGTCTAGTTGACCACAAAACATCTAAATTTTTGTATCTATATCATTTATCATGAAAAAATTCCTAATGGAATATCTCGGTATA